>NW_020824764.1:0-51309 GCF_003285875.2 Drosophila novamexicana | reverse complement strand
TAATCTTAGTTGCAATTGTCTTTAGCTTAGACTATTTATATCTATTGTGGCTATAGCTTAGCCAGAGCTAAAGGTCTCGTAAACATTCGCGCCCAACATTTTCGATTTCGGATACCACATAGAAGCTAAGCAACTGGGTGGGCAGATTGTGTGGCCGCGCAGAGCTGTCGTAGCCGTGCGATGTAAGTCCACTGATAATGGGTATTAGTTTGGCCAGCGCGACTAGCACTCTATTAACGTCCAGCAGATTGTTTGTGTTGCTCTGTTTGCTCTGGCCATTAATGGGCTGCTGCTGCTGCAGCTCACCGGGCGCCAAATGTTGCAGTGTGTCACCCATGGACTCCGCAATGGCATCACAACTGAGCACAAAGCCGCGACTCACGTTATGCGCACACACGCCAACGCAATCCTCACTCTCGAGCAGATCAAGCGTCTCGTTGTACATCTGCTGCAGCAGCGGGGAGCAATTGAATCTCTCCTGCAGGCGGGTTAGATCTGGCAGCAGGTACTTACTCATCTTGGAGTTGGGATCGTTTCGTGTGTCGCCATTGATGGACATTTGCAGTGACCAGATATCTGCTCCGTATCGGCCAAAGTCAGTTGACGCGTCAGCGGCATTGACTTGAGCACTTCCACCACTTGACTGCGTATAAATCGCGCCAGATCCCTGATGCCATCGTGCGTGATGAAGTGGCGTATCAGGGACAAGTATTGCTGTTTTAGTTCGTCGGTTATTTGCCGCTGTTCCGTCATAATATCCCGATAGATGTAGCCACCCAGCAGGTTGAGCTGGACACGCAGCGCAATGACCAGCATCGAGGAGGCATACACAAAGGTAGCCAGCCGCGTGAATGATACAATTTTCATTTGCTCCCACAGCTCCAGTTTGTTGGTAGGGTTCTGGCGCAGCTGCTCGAGCAGCTCGTCCGTGCTGCACTCGTGTAACACCGCCTGGCACATTTCCTCGCCCATGCCCAGTATCACCTGATTGCAGGTACGTTCCGTCGACTCGAAATGGTGCATACGTCGCGAACGTTCGAAGAACTCGCGCGCCTGCCGCTCCTGATACTCCACGAGCTTGCGCTGCGCATAACGTGCCGCATAGATGGTGCCTCCCACCAGAACCCCAGTTACAACGAATTTACGTCGATGGCGTGTCAGAAAATCTTGCAGGCGCGACAACATGATGAGGCTCCTGTCCTCCACACTAGTAAAACCTTTAAGTTAATCGGGGCGCTTCTTGGAATCGCGACAGGTGCCTGCTTGCCTCCCCTCTGCCTCTGCGTTCAGCCTATATAACCGCCCCTGCAATATGAATACTTAATGTACAAAGTTTCAATATTTTAGTGTGAGTCGAACCCGTCGGTGACTTTGGTCAGAACAGATTAGATTAGCCTAACACCGACGAAATACTCACAAATTCTTTGCGTAAAATGTTTGATGACAACTATGCCGTTGTTTGTTTCTGCTTTTATTTTCAGTGCGGCCCGGCCCCAAGTGTCAAGAAATTTTTTATTGATTTCGGCTTGGAACTTTGAATACGTCGGCCCTTTTCCTGGTCGTGTTTATGCACGGCTTGCGCGTGCGGAATGTGTTGTAATGTGGGGTTTATATTAAGTGTCTCTCTCTTTAGGCCAGCATTGTTGGTTTTGTCCTTCGCTTTTACTAAACTTTCAGTTTAATATTGTTGAGCACTAAAACACTTGTCTGGGTTTCTTTGTGCATTTGCGCCCAAGCAGGGCTGGCATGCGCTTGTTGGACAGGGTTGGTTTTGGTACCGCGAGACAGTGAGCACAAGATTGTACAGCACTGCTCTGTGTCAGCTGTGTTTACGAACACTAACTACACAAGGGAATTAATGAGTTCCAGCGAGTTATTTGTAATTAAATGCCTACCTATGTAAATGAAGCGTTTGCTTCAGTTTATTTGCTTGAGTTCATTGATTATTTTGATGACCGTCGTATGCTATCACCGTACTGTGCCTAATTTGCTATTTTCAAACACTGGTTACCAAGAAAGTTAGCTGAGGAAGGGTAGACGGGCAAGCACACATACATGTGCATGCATAAGTATGCGCAATACCCTCTGCTGTAGTGGGCGGCAGTGTTTACAATGTCGTCGACGGAGCGTAAACTAATTGTGGTCACTGGATTTGGTCCGTTCGTGGGCCATGAAGAGGTCAACGCCAGCTGGGAGGCTGTGCAACTGCTGCCCGAGCTGCTTAGCTACGAGGGCACCGACTACCAGCTGGAGAAAATAATGGTGCCAGTGGAATATGCGGCCGTAGATGAGGCAGAGTAAACAGAAAATTTGGCAGCGGCAGCCAGAGGCAAGCATTTATATATTCGATTTAATTGAGCGCCGCTGACATCATTCCCCCACATTCGTCGCAGCTGGTCGTGCATGTAGGTGTCTCTGGCGTGGCCAAATGCGTTTATGTGGAGAAACTCGCCTATAATCATCAGTTTCGACGACCCGATAATGCGGGCCAATATCTCAGCAAAAGCACTTGCTGCCTGCCTTACAATGGAAACGCAAATGTTCTGCGCTGCGGCCTGAACGTTGATAAGATTGTGGAGGCTGTAAACTAACCTGTGATGAGTGTGTGGCCCCGGCGCGAACAGTCAACAATAAGGCTCTGGAGGCCACGAAGGCGTCCAAAAATGCTGGCGGCTTCCTCTGCGGCTATATCTATTTAAAATCCTTAGACGTGGATTCCAAGCGGACTTGTTCGTACATGTTCCGCCCATTGACAAGCCTTTCAGCTCTGCGCAAACATCAGAGATTCTTTCCAAAATAATTATGCAATGTGTAGAGCAATTAGCTGCCTGTGGATCCCAGTGAAAGTATTCGATTAGTGTATTTTTTGTCAGTGTACTATTTGTATGAACAGTTGCAAGCTTATAAAAACCTTTATTGTTATGAGGAATTTTGAATTCTATAGTATATGCATGGCAATACTCTTCAGCTCCTTTTGTTATTTTATATAAACAGATAACGTACTAGATAATACGTTTTTATTACATTAGTCTATTTTTGTTTAATTTCTACGTGCCGACAGGTTTATTGTACATGCATTGTTTTGTAGTATTGTTGCTTAAATCGAGAGGAACAGTGCGTTTTATGTCGATACAGCCGCAACGATTTCCGTATTTATAGAAAAAAAAGGAACAATTAATTCAAATATCGCAGCTTTTCTTCGCCATTGTTAACAGTTCAGCGCAATGTTAAGCCAACAACATAACATAAAATATATATGAACTAAATGAGTCACAGTCGTTCTTTTAGTTCAGTGATTCGTGTAATCGAACTTATTCCGAACAACTCGATACATATTTGGAGCCAATGTTCTGTCGCTTGGACGTAGACGATTTCATTTGGAATTTGGCTTGCAACTTGTACGGTAGACATTTTTTGTCTTTAGAGTTGCGCTAGTGTGTGTCTGTGTGATAGACTTCTACCTACAAATAGGCATTTATATATACTAATATTAAGTGCCCGCGATGAAATTCCTAATCTGTGCACTACTCGCGGCGTCCTACGTGGCGGCCGCTGATATTAAACTGGAGGAGGGTGTCATCGTAGCGACGGTGGACAATTTCAAACAAGTGATTGCTGACAACGAATTTGTGCTCGTCGAGTTCTGTGAGTATTCATTTGCAACATAATTTACATAAATAAAATGTGCCGTACCGGCCGCTTAAACCGCTGCCGCTTCATGGTGATTCATGAAAATCGCCAAGGGGCTACGTGGTCTTTTGTGAGCAAGCCCCCAGCGTGATGCTCCGAAACAAGATATGTCTGCGTGGCAGTTTAGCCACCAGTCGGATTGTTGTTGCTAGTTGGCAAGCTTCCTTTGGCTTGTGAAGGCGGGAAGAGAACAGAAGTTTTAGTTGTGAGAGAAAATTCATTTGTATATATATTTTTTTTGTTTTCACATTTAATCGTTTATCGCATATCGATGATTTTGCGGATATTGGCTTGCGCTCTGCCCTCTCCTTGCCTATCTTTCATTACTTTTGTCGTTACTCTCTCCTTGCATACGACCATCCCTCTTGCACGCAATGTGCCAGCACCTGTGCGCAAGCGAGCCGACAGCTGTGCTGGCATTTGTTGCGCGTAAGTTTTTAAATGTTAAAGTGCTAAGCAAAAGTTGCGCGTCATCATAATCAGTGAAGATTATTCTTCGGCACATTTCCCAACAGGGTCAGCGCGGTTGGTGTTTGCCAGCTGAAGCTGACGCTGCGTTCCTGCTCTTATCTTTGGCTTCTTGGGTCCGCGCGGCGTCCTCAAACCGAGATAAGGTCGGAACAGTTTCTATTTCCATATGTCTCAGTTTTATCAACACGGCAATGCAACTCTGTTGCGTTGTTCCGGGCGTGGCTATATTCCGCCTACTCGCTGCTTAGTTTCTTACATCCGCTTCATCAATATGGTTTTAGAATAGAAAAAAGTTGTCAGGCAACTGTCGCTTGAAACTGGGTTAGCTAAACAACTTTTCGCCGCTATTCCGTCAAGAATCTCTGTCTCTTTTGCGCTGCTTTCTATTCTGCCTTGCCCTTTTTAACACCGTACGCCGCTGCTTAATGCGATCGCGCCTGCGCAGCGGCAGAAGTTCATTCAACTCTTTATTTTGTATTCGCTCTCTGTTTCTGTTGCTTTTATTGTTGTTGCGCTTTGAGCGCGTGCTAAACAGTACAATGCATCAATATGGCGGCGGCCCTGTCTGCGGTTTGTTTATGCCAGCAGTTCATGTGTGTGTGTTTACGCTACGTTTCAAAAACGCACAAATCTGGCAACGTCAGCAGATCCAATACTTGACCACGAACAGATAATGCCTCCCTGATTCACCTTGCAAATCTTATCTGTGCAACTTTTACGCTCATTTGACCATTTACCAAGGCCACGTCAGCTTAAGCCGCAGATAAGAGAGTGTAAGACGTTGTCAACTCGCATTATGTCATTGTCTTTCTATATTTATCTCTCTCCCTCTCTCTCTCTCTCTGTGTTCCGCCATATGCGTATAAAATTGCAGCTCTTCACAACTCAACACGTGGAATTTGCATAATATGCAACAGCTGCTGTTCCATGTTAAATCTGGCGTGAAAAATACCCCACCACGCCCGCCCAACACCCACACATTTGCGACAATTCGATTTTCCATGCGAACGCTTCGCTTAAGCGAGATTGATATATGTATCTGAAGTACTCTACATATCTACATAAATATTTGCTATTTATAATAGATTTATTAATTGCTTGAGCTTACATTGAAAAACTGAAATTTAACGGTCTGTTTAGTTTCAGAGTGCATCGTAATAGTTAAACTAGACACGCTCTAAACTATTTATCAACAATTTTCAATTTATTTTTACTTGAATAAATGTGTGAAATATTTACTTATTTTGTAATATTTGTTTAATTTTTGTTGCAGATGCACCCTGGTGTGGTCATTGCAAGGCACTGGCGCCCGAGTATGCCAAGGCCGCCCAACAGCTGGCAGAGAAGGAGTCGCCCATTAAGCTGGCCAAGGTCGATGCCACCGTTGAGGGTGAGCTGGCCGAGCAGTACCAAGTGCGTGGCTATCCCACGCTGAAGTTCTTCCGCAGTGGCTCGCCCGTGGAGTACAATGGTGGACGTCAGGCCGCTGACATTATTGCCTGGGTGACCAAGAAGACTGGCCCACCAGCCAAGGATTTGACCAGCGTTGCCGAAGCCGAGCAGTTCCTGAAGGACAATGAAATTGCCATCATTGGCTTCTTCAAGGATGTGGAGTCGGCGGAGGCCAAGATCTTCACTAAGGCCGCCAACGCATTGGACTCGTTTGTCTTTGGTATCAGCAGCAATGCCGATGTGATTGCCAAATACGAATCCAAGGACAATGGTGTCGTGCTGTTCAAGCCATTCGATGAGAAGAAATCGGTGTTCGAGGGCGAGCTGAGTGAGGAGAGCCTTAAGAAATTCGCTCAGGTGCAATCCCTGCCATTGATTGTGGACTTCAACCATGAGTCGGCATCCAAAATCTTCGGCGGCTCCATCAAATCGCATCTGTTGTTCTTCGTGTCCAAGGAGGCTGGCCACATTGAGGCCCATGTTGATCCATTGAAGGAGATTGCCAAGAAATACCGCGAGGACATTCTGTTTGTTACCATCTCATCTGATGAGGAGGATCATACTCGCATCTTTGAGTTCTTCGGCATGAACAAAGAGGAGGTGCCCACTATTCGCTTGATCAAGCTGGAGGAGGATATGGCCAAGTACAAGCCCGAATCAGCCGATCTGACACCCGAGTCGATTGAGGCATTCCTCAAGAAGTTCCTCGACGGTAAACTGAAGCAGCATCTGCTGTCACAGGAGCTGCCTGAAGATTGGGACAAACAGCCCGTCAAGGTGCTCGTCTCGAGCAATTTCGAGAGCGTTGCCTTGGACAAGAGCAAGTCTGTGCT
Organism: Drosophila novamexicana; assembly: GCF_003285875.2. Lineage (NCBI taxonomy): Eukaryota > Metazoa > Arthropoda > Insecta > Diptera > Drosophilidae > Drosophila > Drosophila novamexicana. The sequence continues at coordinate 44,863 of NW_020824764.1, read as the reverse complement.
GGTTGAGTTCTATGCACCATGGTGCGGTCACTGCAAGCAGCTGGCCCCCATCTACGATCAGCTGGCTGAGAAATACAAGGATAATGCCGACATTGTCATTGCCAAGATGGACTCCACTGCCAATGAGCTGGAGAACATCAAGATCTCATCCTTCCCAACTATCAAATACTTCCGTAAGGACGACAACAAGGTCATCGACTACAACCTGGACAGGACCTTAGATGACTTTGTCAAGTTCCTCGATGCCAACGGCGAGGTTGCCGATGCCGAGCCCGCTGAGGAGAGCGAGGAGGAGGAAGAAGCGGCGCCCAAGAAGGACGAGTTGTAAACCAACAACAACACAATTAATCCAAGAAAAATAACAACAGCAACAACACACACAACCACACAGCAACAACAAATAGCAACGTACATTCTGTAGTTTATTCTTGTCTTCGGTCGTGGATCCAATTCCAATGAGTTTTTGTCATTGCCCCCAGTCCTGGCCGTGGCACAATTTAAGTCCCAACTTGTTTGCCTAATAAATAACTTAATTTAGTTGTGATTTGCAACAACAAATATTTACGCAATTTCACATGGTAGCGCGATGCATTTGGCAGCGCCTTCGCCGCGTTTCAGTTTTTGATATGCGTAGTTTAGAATTCAGTTTTATTGAAGCGGTAACCGAGAAATCAAATTGATAAATTTTTAATGTGTAATCTTCTAAGTTTTCTATTTTGAATTTGTAGAAGCATTGAGAAAGAACTGATTAAGGACTTAATAAATAAAGTTGGCAACAACATTAAAAACAAATGAATTCATGCTATCGCGTATTTTGAAATGAATGTAATATTTAAGACTCAAGGTTTATTGATATGTGTAATAGATATTCGTAAATATTTAGGCGAGTTTTAAACAAATATTCATATATATTTTTTATTTTTATCCATTTGAATAATGTATTAGATATAATGATTGAATTTTTAGTCAATTGGAATACCCGCCTTTATATTTGTATTTCGCGGTTTTGTGTTTGCACTTTCCAACACTGTAACATCAGAACTATGTGGCGTATTTGGTATTTTTATATGTTCGTACTGCGGCCACACTTTACACGAATTTAAGGCCAAGTGTGACCGATTAAATGCATTTTAGTGTGTATTTTAGCAGTCAACATTCTAAAACTGAAATGGTCAAAAACAAACAAGTGCCAATTCACAAACAGAAAGTAATGTAAAAAATGTGCAAAATACAACAAATTCATTGTGAATTCGTATCTGGACTGTGTGCACCAGCGACATTTGTAGTGTAGCGTGTACTGCGAGCGCGCCGCTGCTTCATTACAGTTAACATTTTTGCGGTAGGTGTGTGTGTGTGTGTCTATGTGCAGGTATATACATATGCATGTAGGGCCAGCCAATGCTAACGGGACTTTCTCTTCAAAAAAGTCAAAATTTTGTTGATTTGCAACCTTCTCTTGCATTGCAGAATGATGAGCAACACACGAAACAATTGCATGAATGTTGATGAAAACGTCTCTGTCGCAGCCAATCCCGGCGGCGGCGCGACACCGTCGACCGTGATGCCGGAATTTGTGCACCTGACTGAGACGCGTCGGTGTATTTATAGAGCGATTGCCGCCACTCACGATGACAGCTTCAACAATGTTATGAATCGACTGCTCCGACAATTTGAGTGGTAAGTACATGGCCCTGACTGATTCACATTCTCTCAATTAATCTCTTTGCCCAACCCCACCTAACAGTGCCATACGAGAGGAGCTGGATTGTGCACAAAACTCACCGTTGATATGCCGCAAACTGGCGCGCAGTATAATCGGTCTCACCGACCTTATCTACACCCTACAGGGCCGGCGTATGCTGGGCAACAGCAGTTGGCATCCTTCCTGTGACCGTTGGTGCTATATTGTAGCTAATTACATTGCCTGTGAGCTGTGTGCCGCGCAGGAGCGCGTGGAGAAGGAGCAGTGCATCATTGAGCGGATCGGCAGCATGCTCAGTCTATATGTTGACGACAATGATACGAGCTCTACTGTGCACAAGGAAAAGACGCTGCTCACGCTTATCGCCATACCAAAGCTGTATGGCCAGGCGAACATCATCACAGTTTTCTACAGGTTGGCTTTATATGCTAAGACAATAAGATTATTGCATATTATATATTATAATATGCTGACTCCTTTTCAGACGGCTCTTTCCGCAATGGTCCTCAACATCGGGCCTGTTTAGTCAGGCGGAGTTGCCCGATAAAATATACATCGAATATATTATCATATTTTATTACTGGCAAAGGCTGGAGCGCGATGAGTCGACCAAGCAGCGCATTTTTGAGTTTGCGATCAAATTTATGCGACCCGCATGCACGCTACCTTACAACCCCGCCTACATAGAGCATTTGCCTAAATACAGATCACCCAGCACGGCCACACGTTGCATTTTGGAACATCTGAGCCTTCAAAAGTGCTGCAGAGGATTGCATGCTGCCAGCAAGATGGACAATCGAACGCTGCAACCAACAGATTTAGTAAGTTGTTTATCAGAAGTCAAATGTGTGATTCTTTGACCACCATGATGTCTTAGTAAAAGGTCTGAGTTGGGCTGAGTGTGCACGTTATCCTTCCCCACGCAGTTAGTCGCGTGCCAGGTGAAGGCGGGCGTGCCTCTGCTGCCCATAAAATGACTTCAACATTTATCTGAGTACAAGCACATTAATGTTAAAAGTCCAATGCATCGCCAGGCAATTTATTGATACACTTTCTTTCACAACAGATACTTGACTCCGATGAGGAGGATACAGCCTCTGAATCCAGTTTAGGGTTGGTCGGTGTGTTGCTGTCAGCGTCAACGGCAACACAGCTTCCACCACCGCCAGCTCCAGATCTGCCTGACTTTCTAAAGCGCCTTTGCCGCAATGCCAGCTACTTGGAGCCAGTGAAGCGCGCTACGGCCTTGTATCGCGGCATTGATCCCACGTGCGAAGTTGTGGATCTCTGTGAATCGGATGATGACGACGAAATGTTCTCACTAGACTTTAGCGTGCCCGCTAATGTGGATGGCAATGGCTCCAATTCGAACGAGGCGGCGGGAATTGGGGAAGATGATTATGTGCCCATAACGCGCATATATCCCATTAATTTGCGAACGTATCAGCGCGCCACAAGCAGCGGCGCAACCGCGTCTACGCCTGCTGCGACCTACACAATGCCGCGTATCGTCAACAGCTACAGCTGCCGTCGGGATAGTCTGCATCTTGTGTCTACAACACAAACGCCGCCACATCTTGTCGATCAGTGCGTGCAAACGGCCGAGCAGGAGGCAGAAGCACAACAACATTTAGAACAAGAGGAACAGCTGCAGGAGCTGGACTTGAATGATGATGCCATATCTAGTTGCATGCTTTACTCCGACTCCGATAAGGAGCTCTCCGCCAGCACTTCAACCCCCAAACTGCACTACAAAGCCTTATTTCCCCGCAGAATAAGCATCAATGTCAGTAATATAGCTGAACCCAATGACAATCACTACTGTCATCAATCATCTAGTCGTAATAGCCATAGCAGCGAGGCGTCGCTGCACAAAAAGCAAGTCACTTTCAGTGTACAGCATTTGGGCGCCTCCAACAGATCCCAGTTTAGCAAATCCTTTAACACCATTAAGCCATCAATTAAAAATTATAAAAAGTTAAATAACACATCACTCTCGTCGCTGACACCAAGCTCGTCCATGGACTTTATTGAATCTCTCAAGTGGATGGGACGAAAAGGTAAGTGCATGTTGATATCTTTAAATATATATATCGAACTAAAAGCTTTATCTCAATATTTAGAACATTTACTCGCCGGCCAGCGCATGTTTAGCAAATTGGAATCTAAGAAAATCTGTGATAAAAAGACTACTCAATCGTTGTCTTCCTGCAATCGACGTGGGCGGCAGGTTAAGCAGGCACGTCCGTCAGCCGCTATCGCGAACACGCCCACGCCCACAAGTCAGCTTACGCCCACGACAAGCAATGCTTCTAGTGGCACACCGACACCACAACCGAAGAGGCAGCAGCCTCGCGGCCCACAACGTTCCCTGCCCACACCACCCGCCTCCACGCACAGCTCGGTTGAGACATGCCATCGTCGAAGATCGACTGATAGCGCACATAACTCTATAGACGTTGATCGGGTGCAGGCATTGGCCAGAAAATATAAATTTAACCGGCGCAAGTTTGCTGATACGTCCACGGAGCATGTCGATTTCTACAATAGTCTGCTCCAGCTTCAACGCCGGAAACTAGACGAGAAGCGAGGATCCAGTGTTATAAAGTCACAGTCAGACTTAGATGCAAAACTCAGAAAGCGATTGCATGCATCGAATATCGAACTACGCAAGGATATCGAGAGGCTAGAGAATGAGGTGGCAATCATTAAAAGCTTTGCGGCGCAGGTGCATGCAAAGAAGACAACGATGCCAATGCCTGTTGTAAGACTGAAGCGCATCCACGTTGAAGACTCGGTAATGTTTATTTATTTATTAATATTTATTATTTTATTTATTAATAGTTGACAAAACGAGTGTCAACCTAAATAATTAATACAAAAGAATAGCAAAATTAAGAACTTAAACCTAATTAGTATACAAATATCCGATAATATCATCACCGACACGATGGAGGTATATTATTCAACCGTTCGGCCAACTAACCTTGTTTCACCGCTAAATTTGTCAGAGACGTGATTTAGAGTCTACAGATTAGATGAAAACTATTAGAAGTGAAGAAAATGTATTACATACAAATAAAAATAATCTTAAGTAACTTATTATGTTAGAATATAATAAGTTAGCAAAAAAGGGGGAAAATTGAATGAAAAACTTATAGAAATTTGAAATAGGCCATAGAATGTTATAGCAATAGTGATAGGAAATAACCGACCCCGCGGGGGATGTTGATAGCCTGTCCGGCAAGCTAGTGATGCATGCCTTGTTCCTTTACGTATAACATGCTCATAACACACACACCTATTCTGTATGCGTAGGAGGAATTGGCTCGGCCCAAGGACCTAAAGTTGACCAAACGACGCCGACGACGAAAGCAACATGGCTGGAGCCGGATTAAGAATGTTAAGAAAAAGCTGGCCCAGCAAAATATTGCAATTTGGACTGCTCCACCAACTCCCACTTCTGCTATTGCTCCTGCCACGGACTCTGTTGCTCCTGCAGCTCCTGTTGATTTCGCCGTTTGCGCGTCGCCAGAACCGGACTGCATTGCCGCCTATGTAACATTGGCAACAAATGGCGAGTCCTGCAGCGAAGAGGATGCAGTGATGAACGCAATGACAACGCAAGAGTGCACGCTCAGTCGAGAGGCGGAACCGAGCAGTGTTATTGCCGCACATGAGATCGAAGTGGCCTCCAGTAATGTACCTGTGTATTTGCTCAATGGCGAGAGCCGCGATGTGATGACGCCCGTGCCACCATCCATGTCCAGCGACGCTGCTACATCGGAACCGTATCATACGTGAGAAGAAGCTGGTAGACGCGCTTGTGGAATCCAATTGGCCACTGGCCACTTTTAACTGTAGTCCATATAAATACATACATATATATCTCTATATTTTTTGTTGATGTTTAAAACGAAGCCTGTTAAAACTATTGAAAGAATATTTCGTAGTATTACTTTAAGTGTATTTTTAGAACTGTTGACCTTTATTATATTATTAATTGCAAAAAATTTTGTGCAGTGTTTGACTAATGGACATTGCACTCCAAAGCTTTATGTTTATATATTTTATTTGTATAAAAGTTGTTGTAATTTATTATTTTATACACTCAATTTGAACTTAATAAGTTAACGTCCAATGCAATAATCTTAAACATGAAGTTAGTCACAATTGTTCAGATTGCTATATTATGTGCATTATTTTCAAGTTAATTAAATAAATAGTTAATGGTATTTTCCTTTTCTGTATTTCAGCTAATGCTTCATTTTAGCCGATTCCCGTATATTAAATTTGGGCACACGGTCCTTTCTTGCCAATATCCTGTTGGAGTTATCCTCAATGTTAATCGTACTGATAATTATATTCACACGACGCTCAATGACCCCAACGAATAGCTTCACATTATGGACAGTCAGGAAGGTTCTGGAGCTGAGCACATTTAGTATGGGTGCATCATCGCAGGCCAGTAATCTGTATGTTTTAAGAAACCTTCAATTTGTAGTACCCTACGTGGACTTATGTAATCTTACTTGAATATGTCCTCAATACCCTTGAGTAGCTGCTGCAATCGCGTGCTCAGATTTTGTTTCTTTTCGCTGGTCTCTTTGGCCAGTTGCTCAATACGCACCAGTTCGTCATTTAAATAATCCAAGGCCTCTGTTTTGAGCTTCAGTTCCTTTTCTGTTTGCTCCGATTTTTGGCGCTCTGGGAACGCAGCAATATTATAATCATTAGCCATTATACAGTTATGACAATAATGCATCGACTTACCAATCTGATCGGTTAAATCCTGTGTGGTATCATTAAGTACCTCCACTTCGTGACTCAACTCATTCACGTAGCTGAAGAGCGCAAAGTTTTCATCTTCCTGGCGCTTGAATTGTGCCACCAGTCGTTCCGTGTCATCTTCACCATAAAGCTGTTTAATTCTTTCAATTATCTCTTTATATTCAAATAGCTGGCGTTCATAGTTGTCCTTTTGATTCTGTTTCTTGTCCAGCTCACGTTGTTCCAGTTCGGGATTGACGCGTTTCTGACCCTTGATGTCGAAGAACTTTTGCAATTTGGCATCGTGCTCCAAGCGACGCTGCATTTCTCGCATTTCCTGTATATGCATCACCTTATCATTCTCGTTGCGGTCCTTCAGCACTGATAACTTCGTGCACAGCTCTTGGCGTTGATCAAAGGCCATTGTTGACTGATCAATTAAATCCATGATGAGCTTTTTTCCGTCGTTGAATTGTGTAACCATCGATTGCCACATGTCGTTAAAGTTTGCGCTGTTTAAATAACGAATGTAATATATGCAAGACAGGTATTACAAAAGTTTCGATATTAGAGCCTACCCTATATTTGGTAAAAGTTGTTAGGCATTCTCCAAAATGTTGATGTAACCTCAAGATTGTCAATATGATTGATTGTCAATCGATAGCAATTGAAAAAGGCGTAACATTTCAAAATCAGACGTTATTTACGCCAAATGTTCAAAATAGGATTCCTTTGTGAAGTCAACCATTTTTTGGAGTGTCTCAGCCAATTAATGTCATATTTTGGAATGTTATACCATTCAGAACCTGTAAGGATTAGTACTGTCGATTAGCATTAAATTCAAATTCGAAATTTTTGACAAAATTCAACAAAATAGCAAGGGGTTACATCACGTTTTTTGTGATGTCCTGGCGAGTCCTGTGTCAATCAACTCGTATGGACAGGGACTGTAATCTGCTCAAAAGATATCAAAATCGTCCTTATCTTTTCTTTTTAAAGGACATTAAATTGGTCACCTTCAGGACCACTCTGATGACCTTTGGATAACATGTCCTCGCCCTGCCAATTTAGAATATGTAATTTTTGCCTGCAAAGATCAAAGGGTGTAGATCGGCCGTATCCTTACCGTATCCTTACCGATCATGATATCCATTTGCCAACAGTGAGTCCTTATCGTCCCAATTCAGTATGTTTAATAAAAAGGACGAAAGTCCTTCAGACAGCCTAGATATAAGTACAATTCTGTCGTAAATTATCAAAGCCAGCACTCGGCCGTATCCTTACGGATCCTGACAAGTCCTGTGTCAAACAAATCGTATGAACAAGGACATTAAACTGTCCAAAGGACAACAAAATCGTCCTTGCGTTTCAGAGATATGGCCAATTTTCTAAAAAGGACATTTTTTAATTAGCCATAGCTCGGCTAAATCCTTAAGGATATCGGAAGGATATACCGTGTTGAACTCGTGGAGAGCAGGACTATCGATTGGCATTCAAGGATTTCCAAGATTCGACAAAAAATTTTGCCGAAAATTTTCCTAGGGGTTAGTCGCAAAAGTGGCAAAAATCGAAAAATTCGGGACTAACTTGGCCATTTGAAGGACTATCGGGATGTCCTTTGGACAGTAGATAGTGCTCGACCTCCCATTTAAGAAAATATAACAAAAAGGACGAAAGTCCTTCAAATGGCGAAGTTTTTAGGACAATTTTTGCAAGAGAAAATAGGCCATAGCTTGGCCATATCCTGGCGTATCCTGACAAGTCCTGCGGCAAATAAATTGTATTAACCAGGACTACCAACTGGCCAAAATTCATTATGATCGTCCTGCTAGTTTTGAAGATATTCAAGGATTTGTGTTTTCGGGCCATTTCCGTGCGCTCCGGGATGAAAATTTCACAAGTAAAAATACAAGTCCTGGGGTTCTTAGATGACCCCATATTTTTTTGATGCAGATCGATGCATGGGGTCTATGCGATCCTAACGCACCATGTCCTTTGAAAATCTGCAAGGACATGCCCGAGTTATGGCCAATTTTCCGATTTTATAGAATTATCTATATATTTAATTTAAATGTGTTTTTATCATTTCAGACCGCCAGATTAAGGACTATAAGGACCTCTAAGGACCTCCACGAGTGACAAAGCAGATTTTTTAAGGATCGGACTTAATTAAGGCCAGATTTAGTTAATTTAAGTTTAAATAAGCTAAAATTATAAATTATGCTCGTTTTGTAAGCATAAAAAACAGCAATTTTATAAATTGAAACATAAATAAATTTAAAATAAAAGCGAAATTCCTGTTTTTTTATTTAAAAATTCAAAAATCAACGGTTTTTAGAAATCCATTGCATACCGCTGGCGCTGGAGCTCTGTCGTTTTGGAACGTCATATCATCGGCAACCGCTGGCGCTGGAGTTATGTCGTTTTGGAACGTCATATCTCCATCGGCAACCGCTGGCGCTGGAGTTATGTCGTTTTGGAACGTCATATCTCCATCGGCAACCGCTGGCGCTGGAGTTATGTCGTTTTGGAACGTCATATCTCCGTTGGCAACCGCTGGCTGCCGAGATTTTTCTTAAAATCTGCCAAAATACCAGGCGAACAGAAATGCCCAGAAGGTCGACATCAAATATTTTTAGCTTCCCAGAAGGTCGACGAGTGGTTTGAATGAAAATTTTCATTGCATAGCATTAAGGGGCAAAAATGTAACTCAATTAAAATGAGTGCTGTTAATTAGCAGTCTATGTAAAATGAGTGCTGTAAGGCGGCTGCTAAACAACAGCTGCAGCTGCAGCTAATTTAAAAGGGCTCCTAAAAGAAAAATCATACATGTTTTTGGACCATTTTAATGCACATTTTGCAGGGATCTGATCCTTTAGGTACCCAAGGACTATATCGATGATATGGTGTAATCAAGGATATGCTAGTCAACTAGGAACCATCCAGGGGGCTGCTGTTAAAGAAACGCATACATATTTTTGGACCATGTTCTTGCGTATCTTGCGAGAATTCGGTCGTTTAGGTTCGCAAGGACTATATCCATGATTTGGAATTATCAAGGATATATTAGTCAACTAGAAACCACCCAGGGGGATGGCTGCTGTACAAAAAAGGATATTTTTTGATCATATTTTTGCTTATTTTGCGAGAACTCGATTTTTTAGGTTCACTAGGACTATATCTATGATATGGAATTACCAAGGATAAACTATTTGGGAAAAAATTTAGAATTCGATTTTTTGAATGCTAATCGATAGTACTTATCCGTTCGAGTCCATAATGGTATATCATTCCGAGATCGGTTGCAAAATAATATTTGCAGAGATGTCCCGCAAAATCATGAGAATAGTTTAACATCTAAACCGAACGGATTTTTGGCAGAATTGTTTATACTTTCCTTCGATTGATGGTGTAATTAACTTTCAATTATAATAGGGATCCCCACGAAGTTCAAACGGTATAACATACCAAAATCAGACGGTATTTACCCGAGATATTAAAAAAAAATTGTCGAAAAAGCTTTGATTTTCGAACAGAATCTGTTTTTGGCAAAAAACGTGATGTAACCCCTTAATTTTTTGCATTTATGGTCAAGAATTTAGAATGTGCTTTTTTGAATGCTAAGGATGAAAAAAGTTTTACACCAGGCGTTGTACAGACGACCAATCTCCGTGCGGGGTGATGTTTAAGAAGAAACGCTATTTTTTAAGACGCACTTACCGATCTTGAAGCATATGGTTTATGGCGTCACGCATTTTGCCGTTCTCGGTTAGAACATCGGAACACTTTTTGTTGACCACGTCGAGGCGATTCTCTAGTTTGACTACGCTCTTTTGCACCTTACAAATGGTCTCCTTGTAGCAATTGTCGGGCACTTCGTTGCGACGCAATGCATCTATTTCTTTTTCCATTTTCCGAATGTGTCCCTCTAACTCCCACAAATTGGTGCGTTCGCCTTGGTACACCCGTTGCAGTTCGGACTGTTGATTTTGCAGGGTTGCCAAGAGTTTCTCCTTGTTGGTATTTTTACGTGCATGAGTGCCGCCCTCCAGGGTTTTCATTTCATCCTTAAGTTTGTCATATTCCACCTGCAGAACGTTAATCATGTGATTTTGCTTTTTCAGACGTTTTGTTTTCTCCTCTAGCAGCCCACGCAGGTCCAGCTGCAGGGCACGGTGCTGGCGCTGCAGACGCTGCAGCTCTGCGGTGGCCAGTTGGTCCAGTTGGTCAGTCATTACGAACTAAACTTGCCTCTTATTTACGAAAGCTAAATAACTTGCTACACGGCGTAGCGCAACCAGGCAACCGCAAATACGGTGCTGCCAGATGTGCGCATTTTACTTACCATTGCCAGTTGTGTCTAGGAAACATCGACCAAGCTGCCAGATATGTTAATGAAGGTTGCATTTTGTGTTTAATGTCAAATCTGAAATCCATTTAAGTTATTGAAAAATAACATTTTTATTTTTATGGTAAAAGTTTATTATTTGTAACTTTATTTTTTAGTTTGTTCTTTGCCTTTTGTTTTCATGTTTAAATGTCTATAAAGTATATATAATATATATTTTTCTGCATTTTTGTAATTTTACCATTTGTTTTATTTTTTTTCTCAATTTTTTTTGTTTAAACTTGCCAGTTTTTTTGTTTTTTAATTTCTCTTTTTTTACTTATTACATTTGCATAAGTTGTCATGTATAATAATTATTTATTAATAATAATTTATTTGTTGTAATTATAACTCGTTTACTTGTTCATTTATAATTTCTCTTTTGCTTTGCTCCATTCTCAATTTTCTGTTCGTCCTGTACCATAATATTTCTCATATGCCGTCCATATACGACGCCCAGTTTGGCCAACGAAACAAAGTTTACATGTTCGCCATTTTAAAACTGTCAAAATTTAGCCTAGACTTTCTTGATATTTATATTATATTATTTATATATATATATATTTTTATTTTTTTTTTTTAATGATGTTATTGTTAGCTTTTGCCGCGCGGTTGGCCTAACTGCTGTTGCTTGTCGTTCGTAGACTGTGTTATCATTGTTAAGAAAGGAAAATGGGTATAAAAAACAACAATTTGATAAAAAGGCGCAAATTATGTTTATATGTAGTTAGTTCTTTTGCTGGCTCTACTATTTGTTATTGTTTTTGTTTGTAATATAGTTACTTATAAATATGTTGGGTTTATTTATGTATGTTTTTGTATGTCATAAATAATGTTTAATGTTAAACTAGATTTGGTAATGCATTTTTACGTCTGTTAAGTATTAAAATATTTGCATAGTTTGTTTGTTTTAATTTGCTTGCTTTCATAATTAATTAATAGTTCATTTGATAGCTTTTAATGTGTGGATTCAACAATTTTTCGCGACCTTGGGCGAAAAATTAAATTGAATGTAAATATAAACATATATATATATATATATATATATATACATATATACATATATATATATATATATATATATATATGAAGTATATATAGATATATTTGTAATGTTTTTCGGTGTTTACTTTCATCCTTTTGTTTTCATGAACGAATGCACAAATTTTACACACTTCGCCATTGAGTTGTTATTATTTATAAATTGTATTTAATATACACATATGTATAGTATATATGTAGTATATATATATATATATATATATATATATATATATATATAAAGACCTTTTCTTTGCTATTTTAAATTATTTTATTTAATTGTTCAATACTTGTGTTTCCTTTTAGTTTTCTCTATATACTCGTAAGTATTTCTTTTCATTCTTTTCATCTACATTGCCTATTAGTTACTTTTTTTTCATCTGCGCTTTATATGTATGCATGTAGTATGTATGTATGTATAAATATAAATTTTGTAATATAAGTAAGTACTTGTATGTATGCATGTATATGTGTATATTATGTATGTAGCTGTGTGCATATTAAGTTAGTTTCAACTGGTAATGGATGTGTCTCAAAAATTGTCGTTAGAAATATACGTATGTATTTGTGAATACAGATTGGATACCTGGTGCATTTCATGTAGCTGTGCTCTAAGAATCTTGAATTAAGTTGATTTTTCCCATATCAAACTTAAGAACTTTTCAGAGCACATCAATTTTGAATTGTCGCTTTGGCCGATTTGAAAACATATTCCAATAATTGAGTATTATTAAATATTGCTAGCAAATGCCTAAAAAGATTGTGCTCTAAAAATACGTAAGTACATATTTAAAAAGCTTGCACTGAATTGTGTAAACAACTTTAAAATATTTGAACTTTGATGCAAATGTTTTGGAAATGTATTCTTTTCTTTTAACTATACTCTTTTTTAATGTCACTTGTTAGTTTGTTTGTTTTTTGTTTTTTTGTGTGTTTTACTTTGATTTTGAAACCATTTTACATTTAATATTTAATTTTTGTTGTGTTAATTTATAGGTTTTTGTTTATTTTAGAGCATGTTGAAAGCATAAGAATCATTTCATTTTGTTATGGGGGCAAGCTTTCTTTAATTTCACTGCAGACTTTTTTGAAAGAATGAAATTGTCAAATTCAATTTGTCAAATTTACATTTTGCTACAAATGTTATGTGCAAGTTTGGGTAGGTTCTTTTCTTATTTATATATGGCATTTAACTGCTTTTATTGTTAAGTTCTTTTTGCTGCTAATTTTCTTATTGTTTTCGTTAAAGGTGCTCTTCAAAAATGTCAAATAATACCCTAACTGCTGTTATTCAATTTTATTTAAATATAATTTGTTGCATCTTGTGTGTCTTAATTGCACAATATCCATGTTAAATTAAAAAAAAGTATATGTAGCATTGAGGATGGAAAGAGGAACCAGTATGTCGGTTTCATATTTAATTATCCAACAATCCTCAAAATACACATTCTTCTTTGTAAATAAGAGTTTGAGTTTGACTTTTTAAATTCAAGTTATTCAATTTGCTTAGGTAGTGTATGTCTATGTGTGTGTGTGTGTGTGTGTGCGATAGTGCATACTGCTAATTACGGACGGATTTCTAAACAGAAATAAAATATTGTGTTCAAGAATAAGCTGCTTCATGCGGATATAGTTATCGAACGCAACTGAGACTGCACTTTAAGATGGCAATTCAAAGGTGTGGGTTGTGTGTGAGTGTGTGTGCAGGCTAAATTCTAGACTAGCAACTATCATTAAATAATTTATAATTTGTAATATTATTAAACCCTTTTAGGTAAGTATCATTGGGCTTTGTGTTTACCTATATACAATATAAATTCGCTTTGACCTTTTGTTTTATTACACTTAGCCTGCTCTCAACTGTGCATTTAGCACCTGCCTCTTGCATCTGTATCAGTATCTAATATTTGGCTAAGTTCTAAAAGATAACATTTTATCTACAAAAAATAACTTGGGGCCTTTACATTTCATTTCAATTTCATTTCGTTTCATGGCATTCTCTTCAGTTGCATTTCCACACCTCATTCACTTGTATAATTGCAAAATTGGCTTATAATGCTTGTTGACCTTAGCTCGCTAATAAATCTTTGCTTTGGTTAATAGTAATAATAATAATTGTCATAATATATTTATATATATATATACATATATATCATAATATAATATATATATATATAATTCATCGCCTATATAAATATGACAAGATTTCTTTACTTTTTAATGTTTTGTTTGCTTAAAAAGTTTTTGTTTGGTTTTCGTTTTCAATAATATTTATTCATATTTATTAAATGCACTTTCTGAGCTTTCCTACAAGCGCCGCCAATTATTGTTGCTGTTTGTTTTTTATCAACTTGCTTTGTTGCTCTCCTGTTCCTATACATATACCTATGTATATGTATCCGTGTATATACATATATATATTTAAATATATACTTTCCTACTACTGCACTCCTGTCCCGACTATGCCCATTTGTTGCTCTAAAGACCTATATATATATATATATGTATATATATATTTATGCAAATTCTACGTGTATGCAAAGCTTTAATGTTGTCAAGCTAAAACTAAAAAGAAACGTACTTAGTGCAAAAGCTTGAGGGAAATGTAACAAAAGATAATAATATAATATATTAGAAATAATTATTTTAAATTATGTTTTATAATTATTATTATTATTATTATTATTATTAATATTATTATTATTATCATTATTATTATAATTGTTAATTGCATGTTTTACCCTGTATCCTATAAGTTATTCGTGTTTTGATTTAAACAAACCCAAATGCTATCAAGGCAAAATGTTCTAGGCCTAGCGAAAAAGATATGCACCCTCCCTTCTAATTGGGCCCGTTTAACTATGTATGTGTGTCTCTAACTGGGTTGTTGTTGCTGTTGTTGTATTAGTTGTTTGGTTTTGTGTGTAAAAAACTAGTGTATGAAATTTAGTAGTCCATGGTTATGGTGGGGTCATTTTAATGTGCTTTGCTCTAGTTCTATCGTTAATCGTTTATCATTTATCGTACTGTCATTTTTAGTATAATTTCTTTTAGTTAAATACCTGCAGAAAAGTGTATCTAAATATATTTTTGATTATTAAGTTCTAAACTTGGACTCATGTGTTTTTGGTTGTTGTTGTTCTTGTTGTTTTTGTTGTTGTATAAGTGTTGTAAGCTTCTTTCACTACTTTGTCTAGCCTTGTCATTAACTAGCATAGATTAATTAATTAATAAGTTAGTAAGTTGATTTTAGTTATTTTCTATAAATAATAAACATTCTATAAGAATGCTCTCATAATAAAAATACTTTATGTTTAGGACTAAGTGTATGTAGCCATTATAAGTAAGTATTCATGTTAATCTTATGATTTAAGTTTAAGGAACGATCATCGATAAGAGACTTCATTTTCTTTTAGTAAATATACAATGCTTAATATTAAGGTAAATTTTGTTTTTAGTAAATTTAATGTAAATGACCAAATTAGGACAAAGTAAGCAAATTAAATTGAACTATGCGATATGCGAACGAATTTTTTGGAACCCAACAGCTTGAATAGCTTATTAATTGCACAGAAGTATTGTATTCTTATCTACCAAAATAGGCTACAATGTCTGCTCTAAGCTGTTACTATAAGTAACATCTTTGAGAAGCGCCGAGAAGAGCGCTAGCTTTATTTTAGATTGAGAACATGATCCTTCCTTTAAGAAAAAAAAATGCATACATATTTAAAGATCTACGATATACGCGTTGTTTTTGATATGATGTGCTTTGTATATTAAGTTTATTAATGTGTTTAGAACGCGCTGTAGATTGTTTTGTAACAAAATGATTAGGAAATTTGAGCAGTAAACTGTATTTTGGCAAAATTTGCAAATGCAAGTGCCAATTTGAAATCTCTCGTGGCTGCCCTCATTACAACAAATTGGACGAAACCGGGCGAATCTTTATATTGAGTTTGCCCAGCATTTCTTGGTTTATGTAATTCCAATTTTTACGCTCTATGCTCAAGGTACAATTGTTTTTTCTTTTTTCTTCGTTTAGTTTCATTAATTCATTCAATTCGACATATGTTTTTCTTTTTTTTTAACGTTTCGCATCACATTTCATTTCGAATTTAAAATAACCTCTCAATATTAGCAATAATTATTTATTTGTTATTGATTATTTTGTTTTTTTGTTTTTTTTTTTTTTTGTTTATTTTTATTTTTTATGTATCTTGTATGCATTAATTTTGATTTGGCTTTTTGGTTGCTTGTTATCACCGCTTTTGAAAACTAAAACGTAATATTTTGTAATATTTCGTTATTTTAAGCAAAACTAGCTGATTTATGAACTAAGGATAAACAAAAAAGTCAAACAATTTATTTGATTTTTTTTTTTAACGTTCAAGTCACAGCCCTTATTATGTTTTTCTTTTGTTTTCAAGTTTATAAATGCGATGAAATTATAACAAATTTGGTTATAGAAAGTGATATGGGTTAAATGTGCCAAATTTTCTGTCCATAGTTCTGTAGGTCCGTTCAGTTAGCTCAAAGCTTTGCCAATTCACAAGCCACATCATCACACTTGAAAAATAATTAATGAAAATAAAACAAGTTTTCTTTGGTATTTTGTAATTCTCAATTTGTTTATCGCTTTTATTTGTTCTGCTTCTTCTTGATTTAGTTCACCGTGTTACGTATTAGAAATAATAATATGTATGATAATTTAAGTTTTAGTATATTTGTGTTTATGTTTTCGTTTTCTCTTTCATTTTTGATATATAATTTGCATAATTTTGCCAAAATCAGTTTTTTGCACTAAGTTCTTTTTTATTATTATTATTTTTATTTAAATATTGTGTATATAGTCTAAAACGTTTTGTATAATAGCATAGAATAATAATAATAATTTGTTTTTATATAATTAGTTTAAATACGTGTTCGTATTTTCAATACAAAATCATAATGCATCATAATTGTAATGATAATAATTCATAATACATAATAATAATTACTTTTTATTATCTTAATAGTTTGACTCTGTATTAGGTTGTTTTTTTTTTATTATTTTGTTTTAAGTTTTTATGCAATAATTAACTTGAATTTGACTAGATTGATTCATACAAGATCGTAAATACATATAGTAAGAGTGTGAATGAGCGTGTGTGTGCCTGTGTGTCTGTGTGTGTCTGTGTGTCTGAATGTGTGTTGCTCTAGTAAAAATCTAGATTAGCATTTTGAAGCTGTAAGAATTGGGGCAATGCAGTTTTTCAACTTGTTTAACTACGGAATAGTCGCTAAACCCAATTGATAATAATTATGCATTTAAATTTAAGTATGTATGTATGTATATAGTTATATGTAAGTATTTTTTGTATATAATGCATTTTGTTGCGGCTTGCATTTCCATGCTATTTTTCATTGCATTTTAGGGGGACTTTCCTCCGCCTTCAAGTGTTGTTTATATTTACAAGATATTAGGCGTAACATTTGGTAAAACAATTTGATCAAAACTGAATACTTTTAGTAATAGTTTGTTTTCTTTATTCTATTTTATTTGTTTTGAAAAGACGGTTGCAAACCAAAAAGGAATTCGAGGGTAATTAAGCTAGGCACCATTAGCAAATACTTCTATGTATGGGGCCACTCAATATAACTATCTTGGCCAAACCGCAAGCTATTTAATACTGTCCATATCTTTCCGGCTAACTGGCAATGTTTTTATTTTCTTGTGTATTTTTTTGAAGGGGATGGTGAGAGGGAAATGTGAAAAACCAAAACTATTGATACATATTTTGAACTCAAAAGTTAAGTAAAGTATTTGCACAAAAAGTATATATTGCACTGGTAACAAAACTAACTTTAACTTTTATAACAATTTGTTGTATGCTTAAATCCTCTTTTATATTTTAATATATATATATATATGTATATATATATATTTATATATATTTATTATTTAATAATTAATTGTTTTTATCATTAGTATCAAATATGTGTCGTGAGTTGTGTTGCAAACCCACAGACTAGGCGCTAAACGTATTTTTTTCTTTTACACTATACAAACTCTAAATAATTGTTACATTTTAATTATTAATTTTTTTTTTTTAATTTTTACTTCTCTCTTATGTTCATTTTTGGCATATTTAGCTGTAGATTTGACAATCTTTAACTTCATTTTGTACAGATACTTCTTCTTTTCTGCTAACTTTTCAAGATAAAGTCAAAATGTTTAATGAGTTGGTTCAACAGATTCCAGTTGAGTAAATCTTGGATTTTTTTCGTTTTTTAGCATGTGACAAATGTATTAAGTTAGATTTGCTTGCATGCATGTCTGTGTCTGTGTGTGTGTGTGTGTTTGTGTGTGAATAAAAGTATGTTCAGTAGTGTGTTAAATAAAAGGCATAAATTATTAAATATACAAATTTCAGTGTTCAATTTTCTAGTTTTGCTAAAAATTTTTTTCTTTTTATATAAAAAATTCTAAATTTAGTTTATATATATGTGTGTGTATATATCATCATCAATAATAATTTATGCATTTATTTCGTAATTGTTTTATAATGTGTCAATTTTGTGGTTTTTCATGAGTTAGCATAGTTTTTTTTCTTTTAACAGGGATAGGCCGCGCTATGGTCAACTTCATTCTTGTTAGTAAGCTTTAGTTAATCGGGGTGAATCGGAGCTTGTGAAAATAAGTAGCCAACATTTTCAATTGTCTGTTGTATATACATATACATACATACGTACATATATATATATATATATATATGTACCGTAGCAAATGATTCTGTTGTAGCCTTTACCTTTGCTCATATATACATGAGTGTATATAAATATATATACATATATATTTTTATACACCTGTTTTCAACATTATTTTGTTATATATATATACAAATATATATGTATACATACTTATATATATATATATATATATATATATATTTGTTGTATATTTGTAAGTACCTGTATTTGTTTTTGTTGCAAGCAGCTAAGTTTAAGTGTAAAGTTTGTTTGATTTCATATTTGTAATATATTTTAATGCTATAAAATCGTTTACGATTTTTGTTTCTAGTTGCCTTTGCCTAACTGAAAGTGTTTTCTTAGAAATTGAAAATAATTTGCCAACATGCTTTGATTTTTGGGCAACAAAAATGACAGCATTTAATTTGCTCACAATTATTTTGTAGGTATTCATCTTTTTAATATGTAGTTCTAACAAATTCATTATTATATTTTAATTATTATTTTTTCTCCATTTACATATAATAAAAAATGATATTTTTGCTTGTTTGTTGCAGGCTACGCAAAAACCTTTTGTGGTTCTTTAATTTGGACTTAACAGTACTTCTCTCAAAGCATATCGCATATTAATTTGCTTGCTGCTTTCACCTAGTGCTAACTTTTATGTCCTTAAAATTAATTAAATTCGAATTTTTGTGTTAATTTTTATTTATACACACATGTATATGCACATACATATGCATATGCTATATAGGTTTATGTATAATATAATCCTTTGCCATTTTGCTTAGTACTAAATGCTAAAAAGTTGCAGAGCTACATACCATTCATTATCCTGCTGCGCTCCATCATTAACTTTTCCTCTAACTGCCAACTCATATGCAAAGGTTTTTGTCATTCTCCAATTAACAGATTCAGTTTTGTTTTTTTATTTTTTTTGTTTGTATTTTTCTTGTTTTTTTTTGTGTTTTTTTTTTTTAAGCAGCGTGTGAAATTATTTTCTCTCAGGTTTTTTAGATTTCAATAAATTCCATAGACCAATTTTTATATGTTGTATAAAAAATGGTTGCTGCGCTTTTTGTTTTGTTTTAGATTATTATTTCATATATATTTTTGTTTTTATTGAAAACCCAGATAATTTTGGTCTCTTACCAGTCAGTTTTTGTCTCAAGTTTGTTGTGTGTTTTTGTTGTGTGTGGCTGAGTGTGTGTAAGTGTGCAGTTGATGTTTGCTCTTTTGTAGTTAACAAAACTATCAATATCAATGTTTGTTGCTTGCTCTATAAATATATATATGCATGTCGATATATATTTATGTACATATGTATACATATAATCGTCATTTTGGCAAAAAATTGTTTTGTGTTTTTCTTTTCTATTTTTTAAGTACTGCTTTCAGCTGCCCGTATAAATACATATGTATATATACATATACATAAATATCTATCATATCAATAAATAATTTTGTTCTGCACTGACTTACTTTTTTTTTTACATTTTCTGTTTGCTATTTTGTAATTGTTTTTTATTCTCCATATGGATTTTTGTATATCTTTATAATTATTATTATTTTTTTTTTTGCAGGGGCTTTGCTTCACATAGCGTGTGGAAATTCATTGCCAAAGTCCATCTGAAATGTGAAAGGTTAAAATGTTAATTCTAGCAACTTGTTACGAAACCTAAGAAAAAAACAAAGGTAAACCATGTAGTGTCATACTCTTGGCATTACATCTAACAAGATTCTGATTGAATTGATTATAATAGAAATAAATAGAAATGTATTTATAAATGAAATGTAAAGTTCGTGTGTGCTTTGAGCTCACCCCATTAAAAGTTGATCCATGCTGTTGTTGTTGTGGTTGTTTTTTTTTGTTCTTGTTGCTAAGCTTTTCGCTTTTGTTGTTGCCACATGAACAGCTTTTCGACCAGTTCAACTTTGGAATAGTTATTATTTTCATTAGAGCAGGAATTGTTGTCGCTGCTGTTCATGTTGTTGCTGCTGCTATTGTTGTTCATGCTAATGTTGCTGTTGTTGTGGTTATTATTGTGGTTGTTGCTGATGATGTTGCTATTGTTGCTATTGCCGCTGCTGTTGGTGCTATAGCGATAACAATAGGTGCCGTTGCGCCAGCTGGCAAATGTATAGGGCATTGTATTACGATTTGTATTACGATCATTGGTTAATTGTGGCCTAAAATTGTTGCTGAGGTTGTTTGCAGACGTTGTTGTAGCTGTAGCTGGTGAAGTTGTTGTCATGGCTGCTGTCGCATGGTGATGTTGTTGTTGATGCTGCAGCTGAAACTGTAGTTGCAATTGTTGTTGCTGTTGTTGCAGATGATGTTGTTGCAGTTGTTGTTGTTGCATTTGTTGTTGTTGCATTTGTTGTTGTTGCAGTTGTTGTTGCAGATGTTGTTGTTGCAGTTGCTGTTGTTGCAGTTGTTGTTGTTGCAGTTGTTGTTGTTGTTGTTGTTGAAGTAAGTTACGCTTAAGGAACTCCGATTGTTAATAAGGTCGACTGGCATCCTTTGGCCGCTTCAATTGAACTTTCAGTCTTTTCATGCCAATCTGGAAGCCATTCATGGCCTGAATGGCTGCTTGAGCGCTGGTGGGGTTATCAAATGAAACAAAACCTAAAAATTTTCAAAATTGAATGTAAGCAATCGAACTTGAAGTAATGGCTATATATATATATATATATATATATATATATATATATATATATATATATATATATATATATATATATATATATATGGGCATATTTGGAATTACCGAAACATTTGCTCTGATTTGTAGCACGATCGATGAAGACCTTAGAGCTGATCACATTGCCAAATGGCAGGAACATTTGCATTAATTCTGCATCACCAAATTCTTGCGGCAAATGATAGATGAATAGATTGCAGCCCTCCGGACCGGATATAGAACATCCTGGGAACATCAGAAAATCTTAAAAGAAGACATTACAAGAAAAGAAATAAAGTAGAGAAAAGAAATTAAACGATGAGCAAAATCATAAGTTAGAACATTATGAGTTTGTCTGCTGTATTTGGCTGGTTTTGAGTTTATTTTCCTTTTTTTTTTCATTGTGTCTCGTGTTTCGTGACTGATTTTGTAGACGATTTAACTAAAGCTAATGCGTTTCATAAAACTGCAAAACCAAATAGCAAACAATATGATAAAATATACTCTTACATAAAAGATAAACAAACGAACAGTAACAAAATACGCTTGCATAGGCTAAAATATAAATGTAGACATATTCGTAATCTAAAATGCTTAATGAGCTACCAGTTCTATAATTCTAGCAATAAAATACTTAAGATTTTAGCTTATGATATTAAATTCTATTTGTTTATTCTCATTTTATATATATATTTTTTATAGCCCCATTTGCGATTATCCCTATACAAGAATAGTATGATATGAGTTCAGCATAGCCGAGTTTCATGTGTGTGTCATGCAGGATAAGTACTAAGTAAATATATCAAAAATACAATTAACTACGCGCAACAAATATTGAAAATGAATAACAGATTTACAAACAAGTAAGGGTTAGTTATAGACAGTATACACATTTAAGAATGTGGTACACAGGCACACACACACACACACCCACATACATACAAAAAGAGAGAGAGAGAGTGGCACATACACATAGGAACATCTATATAGCTGACTATAATTCAGATACGTATATATAGACATTATTTATGTACGCCTTATTAATGGTGTGCTTGTATCTTGTCTCGTCACCGTTACATAGTTTAAGAAAGACAAAGGAACTGAGTAAAAAAAAAAAAGAAAAAACCAAGCGAAACAAAGTAACATAAAATTTTATGATTTTTCATGTGCCGGACCCAGCCCTCGACCATCCGATCCCCGCGCGTTTCAGGCAAATATCTTGAATATACGCCGACGCTTTTTATGTGATTTTAAGCAGTTTATATGCAATTTTTACGATCTCACATAAAATGCCTTTAAATGCAGCCATTAAAAACGATTTACGCCTCTGGTTCTGCAACCCTTTCGAAAGGGGTTCCGCGATTTTGCCCCTGTTCAGTGCATCAAAATATAAGTAAGAATTCCAAATAAAAAGAACACAAGTAATTAATTTTTATGGGCATTTTAGTCAAATACGTTCGCTAAAAGAAAATTCATTTATTTTATTAAATTGGCTTTATCGACCCACCGAACTGCTTACGATATTCAATATATATTTGTCTACGGAGTACGTGTTTGTGTGGGTGTGTGTGTGTGTGTATCTGAATGGTTAATTTATTTATATATAAATGGAAACATTTATTTATGACGAGTAACGAAATTCTAAACCCTTCGCTTTGCATGAGTTATTCGTTTCAAGCCAAGAGTCAAACACAATATTGAGATATAGTACAAAAAGAAAAACTAACAAAGAGTTAGAAACGGAACTAAAGAGAGAACAACCGACAAAATAATAATGAAAAGCTTACCTTCACGCTGAGTGGGTGCAACCGCCGCTAGGGGAGGTGGTAAAGCTTGTGGAAACTGTCCATAGACGGCGGGAAAGGCTGCGTTATATATAAATAATTTTTGTTTTTGGTTTTTACACAAAATCCGAAACATTTATAAAGACAACACAACAGTTAAGTATACGTATATAATTTATGTTAAATTAATTAAGATTTCTTTGGTGTCAAGTTAAACCAGGTATAAACAGAACAAAAAACGATAATAAGTTTACAATCAAAGATGACAGGCTACGACCAGATCCGACCATTATATATCTTTCAGTCAGAAATAACATCGGAAAATTAAGATATACCAGCCAAAGTGGGCAACTGGATTTCTAGAGCGTGTGTTACATAAAGTTATAAATATAGACTTTACGTATGGCATGTGAATACGAATTTAGACAGATTCAAAGTTCGTATAAACATTGTTATGATAAAAACAAGAAAATATAATAAACGAATTTTATATCGTGTGTTCGCAAAGAATTGTTAAACGTTTAACATTGAACAACAAATTTGGATATAAGAAGATCTGAAAATATTCAACATATAATTAGAACAAACTAGGAGAACGAGTTTAAACAGAAAAGCCATATAAAGAAATATAGAACTGTTTTTCAGTGTGGCAATCAATCACTTTGCTTGAGAAGCGCATAGAAGAGCGATAAATGGTAAAGATTGATGGTGAAGGTTCAACGATTTTTGCTACACTTAAGACGAATTCTGTATTTCTTTTGAAACAAATTAAATATTTATGTATATATAGAAGTTAGAGTTATATATAACACTTTACTAACAATATATATTTATGGCATGACACAACAATTATTAATTATTTCAATAAAAACAATTATAAATGATTGAACTGTTTATGCTGTCTGTTGTTGTTGAATTCCTTCTTTTTTGTTATGTGAATCGCCTGCCTTATAGCGGCATTGTGCTTATGACGATGATAATACAGATCTTGGCGCTAATTATGAGAGAACCTGACAGGTGATTTATGAAATAAAATGACTAGATAATGCACGAGAGAGATAAAGAGGGGAAGCGGGAGTATGTATGATAAATTGGGCTAATAATGACATAACAATTTTTCAAATTATTAACATTTGGTGCGTATGGAACTTGTACTATCTATTTAAATTTTCTTTATTTGGGCACAATTATATACGTAGTTCTCTTAGGCATATTGTTGCATAAGGCATATTACAGACTATGGCTAACCCGAGTTTGGGAACTTACCAACTCCTGGAAATGGTGGCAAACCAGGGAAGGCATGTTGCAGTGCAGCAGCATCGCCATTTGGCAAACCTTGTGGTGGTATGGTCAGATGCAGCGGATCTAGATGAAATAATAGAGTGTAAGGCATAATTGGTTAACCTTGTTAGCTGGTAACTGAAATTGTTAAATGCATTTATGTAAAATAAAAAAGTAAGATAAACAAAAAATCATTGGTTTCTTGGCACAAACAATATAGGATAGATAGACTTGTGGGGCTACTTACGTGGGAATGCCGTTTGTGGAATGCCATTCGTGAAGACACCGTCCGCAACTGAAGCGGCAGCAGCGGCGGC
Organism: Drosophila novamexicana; assembly: GCF_003285875.2. NCBI lineage: Eukaryota > Metazoa > Arthropoda > Insecta > Diptera > Drosophilidae > Drosophila > Drosophila novamexicana. Next base: position 20,168 of record NW_020824764.1, on the reverse strand, counting down.
TGCAGCCCCGCCGGGCTGGCCATTGGGCGTATTGGCGCCCATATTGAAGTTGGGCATCGTTGGCGAGGGCAGCGACGGCGGCTGGCCGGTGCCATTGAGGCCATGAGGTATTTGCGTTGCCAATGCAGCCATTGGATTCATATAGGCAGCTGCCGAGCCCGGTGCCGTTGCCGCGGCAGCCATCAGAGCCGCTTGCTGTTGTTGCTGTTTTTTTTGGGAATATAAAAAGGGACGTGATGAGGCGTGCTGAACGGGCCGTTGGCGGGTATGGTTGAGGAGGGTACTTACCTGCGCGTAGGCGCCGTACGGTCCAAATTGATTAAAGACAAACGGATTCAATAGGTTCATATGACCGGCCATTTGCTGCATGCGTCTTATTTGTCGCTCCTTCTCCGTGTCGGCGTATTTGACAACCAGGCTGGAGGATGCACCCTGAAAATAATTGGAATCAAAGAGTGAGTCAGTGCGTAAGTGAGTGAGTGAGTGGCATTGCATATTTATTGGCGGCTTTTCCGTTTCCCGCCAGCGCAGGCTACAGCGAGCGGGAAATCCTATTACAGGCCATTCTTTTGTGCCTTGTCACTTGACGTTGACGTTGGGGGGTTGCCAACGTTGCCTTATTTTTACCTGTCTCTCTCCCTCTCTCTCTCTTTCTCTGCCACCCCACTGCCCTGCTCGCCGCTGTGCACTTTGCCATTTGGCTTTTGTTATGCGAGGCGCACTGCTCATTATTATCATATTATATTTTATATGCTTTTGTGATAAACAAGAACAACAACAATAGCAACAGCAACAGCAACGATAAAAAGCAAAAATACTCGTAAATAACAAAATAATTGGCAACGCACTTCAATTTGCATTTCCATTGAAATCGGCTTACAAGCTGTTCGCTCTTTATAATATAATATAAGTACCTCTCACATTCTACCCATGTAGCCCCCTATCTCAGGCATCTACATTGAGTCATGATGTTATCTATTGTCGGCTCTCATTGATTTCGAAATATTGGGCACATTCAACAAAGACGGCGCCTAAGCTCTGCTGTGCAGTGCGCTGTCTTTGGCTTTGTTGCGTTCTTTGATGTCAATTAATTAGCATAATAATGGCCGCTTCACATTTCGCACTTCCTGCCCACCACTTAGGCCCCCCCTTTACGTCTACTGTATGACAATTGAAGCGACGACAACATTTCATGTGCCTCGACATTTTGTTTTGTTATAATTAAGACGTTTTGCAGATGAGTTGGCTGTTTTTGTAATACGAAACCTTTACTGGGGGAGGCTGGGAAATGGGGGAGAGAACAGCTTTTATGATTTTGCAAATCATTAATCAATGTAACAATGATATTATGTTGCATAATTTTAGTCGCCCACACTCTCCCTTTTCCAGGCTCTGTTTGTTTTTGTGTAAGTATGTGTATCGTTAATGAGACTAAAGCCAAACAGGTGCTCCATGTATATAGTTAGGAGCCTTGCACACAATTTTAATTAATGAAATATGAAACTCAAGTTTATGTAAAGGCCATGATACGAGGTAAAACATTCAGGGAACAGCAAAGTTACCAGGAGCCTGGAGGCACACCGCCGGCAATGTGAAACTATATTCTCCGCATTTCTGAGCAGCCTGGAGCAATCACGGTCATCTCTGGCCCGGTCTTGTAATGAGCTTTAATGAGCTACCAGTGAACATTAGACATTACACGATTATATTTATCAGTCGAATCTGTTGCTGAATAGCGAATGTTTTAGTTACTCGCTTAGGTCTTTATATCCAAAGGGTCTCTATTGTCTTTAAGAATTGAATACTTGGCTATAAATGCACATTTATGGCAAAAACTGACGTTATTTAGGAATAGAAGCCAGCACTAGGAGAGAATGCTAAAAGTATATGCATTCATCATTAAACATAATATAAATGAGAAAAATATCTTTAAAAACCCGATGAATATACATTAAAACATATGAAAGCAACATTCACTGAACTTTAAGTTATAAAATTATTATAAATATTCCAGAAGCAAACATAAACAAAGACGGCCTAAAGGCAATTCTGGTATTTATCATTCAAAAATTTCAATTGTGCCCACTTGAGCAATTTTCTGATGGGTTTCGTGAAACTGTTGGCATGTAATTTTAAACGAAGAATCAACAGAAGCACACAATTATTGAAGTGCACTTCTTTTCAATTTTTCGCCAGCAAATTACAGCATATCAACAACAGCAGCAGCCATGCCAGACACACACACCCCATATACACACACACACACACACACACACATATGTGGCGGCAACAATGAGCGCTTTTCGCATTCCCCAGCGCCCTGGCTATACTGGCTGCCTGTTAATTTCATATTTCGAAACATGACACTTTCACACTTTGGCTAATTTAAAAGCATACAAAATGGTGGCCAACACACACGCACGAGTTTCTTTATTGTTGTTCTTGTTGTTGTTGCCTCATTTCGTGACGAATGTGCTTTGTAGTAGCTGTTGCCGTCGACGTCGCCGATGCCGTTGTTGCTGTAATTGCCGTTGACTGTTGCATGTGGCACACAAAAGGCGAATCCTTTTCGCGCGTATATGCAAGGCGCGTCCTGCTCAACAACGTCGTCTCGTTAAATTGTCGCATGACACCTCACCAATGTCATCACCATTTGCTGTTGCACAGTGTCGAGAGTCAGCCACATTATTACTGTAATTATGTTGGCCGTGTAAACGTCATTAGGCGTTTTAGTGGCAGGCTACAGAACGTGCCCCAATCGAAGTGCTGAGCGACAATGTAGCTGTCGCAGCACTTGTAAATCTTTCGACATGTTGCACGAAAATTGCAATGCACAAATTACAGTCACTGCACCACGCGCTGAAGTTGCAGGGGCACAAATTATAGAGGAGGTCCGAATAACGAGCACCTATCTAGCACGAGTGAGGGACAGGCCTATTATAGAAAGCTGACACAATTTTGGGCAACTTTTCTGTATTTCACACTTTCAATTTTGAAATCGTAAGCATTTCTGTGAGCTGTGCTTTTTGCTATTTTAATTTCTGTTCCAATATAGCTAGTTAGATATATAAACCAATCCCAAATATTCCATTTGGTTCACTTTTGTTTGCCTATCTTTTCAATTTCTAATTACCCCCTATTCCAATGTCTTAGCTTCTATAATTAGCGCAGCTCTTCAATCTCCCAGACAAATAGTGCAACAGGCAACGGCTCGCATGGAACCACAAAAGCTCATAAATTAATTCATTAACGTCAATTTGATAGCCTTATAATCCCCGCACCGCATGCCTTGTGGCGGGCGGTTGCCAATTTGGTTTGCTAGGCCCCTCCGCCTCCGCCTCTTCCTCACCCTCTTACCTCCCCTTAAAATCCGGCAGTGTGCAGACTTGGAAATTATGTTTGCTTTCGTTGGGTTGTGTAAGTCAGCCAAGTCAATATGAACGTTTATTATATGCTATGTGTGCAGTTGTTTGGCTGGCACTTCCGTTTCCTGAAGACGACGACACGAAATTCCCATTCAAGTGAATTGCTGCGCCAAATGAAATGAAAAATTCAACACGACTCTGAAGGCAAGCAGCACGCGCCAGCAGCAGGCACAGCCCTGGCCCTGGACGACTGATTCTACTGACTCGAATGCAACAGGCTGCGGGTTGCCAGTTGCCGGCTGCCTGCTGTCGACTGCCGTCTGGCAACTAACAAGCCCAACTACTAACAGGAGGCCGTCGTCAATTCTGGACTTGTGCCAGGCGGCACTTTTGGCAGCAATCGCATGTTGCATGCCACTTGCTTTGCGGCACGGTCCTGCAAACGTGACGCCATTAGCTTGGGCCTCTCTCTGGCTTAGTGGCAAGCGGGGTGGAGTGCTGAGGCCTTACGATTTTGGCACTTGGCAATATACATATACATATATATTTTTTTCGCTTTATTGTTTTTTAATGCGCGTTGCTCAAAGTTTTTGCCAGTTTTTTGGCCATTTTTTGGCAAAGTTTCAAACCGCACAAGGCCAATAGCTAAGTGAACCCAACGCTGTCGTTGGCCAATTACAATTGAAGGCTTACAGTGCATTTAAAAAGTAATTTGTCTGCCAGCCGCCCCGAAAAGCCGCGCACGTATTTATATTTAAATGCAAATGCAGCCAAGCCCGGCACACAGACGCGAGCAGGGAGGACACAAATGGGAGGGGGCAGGCGGCAACGAGTGCACATGATAAACCTGTTGGCTGTTGGGCTCTGGGGCCCTCCAGACATGACTGTAATCACAGTTACCCGGCTGGCAGTCCTGTTGCCGTGTTCACTAATGGTGGCTACAAGCCGCAAGCACTGAACTCCTGCCCCATACGGCGCTATAGCCTAGAAAGCGGAACGCTTACACGGGCGCTGATATGCAGGCAGCCAGAATACACACACTCACACACACACATAATAAACTGCAACGTGCTCCTGCGGTCCTGGACTGGAGTCCTTTACGTGTCTGGGGACATGTTAACATGGCAGTCGTGCCAAAAAATTATTATTCCCGCCTCGATGGCGCTTTTTGTGCGACGACTGTGAGCGTCGATTTGTCAACGCCTAAAAGGACAACATATTTCTCTCTCAATTTGCAGCACAGCAAAAAAATTGAAAAATGTCGGCACAAAATAATACAAAATAAATACAAATAAATAAAAAACTAGCAAATAAATGGGCGGCAAATGGTTTTAACAAATGAATTATATATGTATGCGTATTGCTTCTTTTTTTTTTGCATATATTTTTGTATATGCCTGTGCATGATTTGCATACAATAGTTTATTTTTATTATAATTTTTTTTATTATTTATTTTTTAAGCAGCCGCCGGCCGCAGCTTGTTTTAATTGCTAAATGAATTGGCCCGGCACGCATTTGTTTAATGGCCAGCCATTTTTATATATCAATTAAAGCAGCGACAAGAAAATAAATACTTTTCATTTTGTTGATTTTATTTATTTAACACAAAAATGTGCGCGCATAAATTTAGAGCCAAATGGATTTGAGCTGCGCCATTCAAGGGCTCAAAATAAAATATATAAGCTTAATGGAAAGCATGATTTAAAGGTGTTAAATTATACGAGATTGTCAGTAAACAATTAGCTGTGTGGTATTAATATTAATGAGTTGCCAGAGTACTCCGGATTATGACCTGCCGCCCAAAAGATCTATTTGATTCGCTTCTGAGCCTATAACTTCTAGATCAAATTAGTTTTTATTCACTCGCTTAAAGACTGCAGAAGAAATTCAAATTTCTTTAATATTAATTTCTCAGAACTGTAGGCGTATTATTTTAAGATTGTGATTCCCAATTAATACACTATTATTTTAGTCTTTTGCTAACATTTCTAGCTACGCCTAAAATATATTCGTTGTAGTCCCTGCGAATCGATGGAAATAACAAGCGCTCAGCAACTGGCAGCGACTTTTTCAATTAATTTTCACTTATTTAAAGGAACAACAAATTCAAACCAAACTCTCAATGGCAGTTGTAAAGTGGGCAAAAGTAGCAGTAAAACTAATTACAAATTCATTTTCAGATTTTAATTTTGCTGTCAGCTGCAGTCGAGCCAACTAACAGTCGAGCAGTCAGCAGCAATCAGCCAGAGCAGGGTAGACCACTCAGCGGGGCAAGTCCATCCGCCCAGCGTCAAAACAAATCTTCAACTGGCCGGGGGAAAGCCAACTCAAACGCACCACAGAAACCACAAGCCGAGTAAGTAATCTTTTCCGCCAAATAAATCACACCATCGAGAGAGAAAATATGTGAAAAAAATGGGAGAAAAAATAATAAAGAACTCTGACTGCGAGTCAAATTAGTGTAAAATGCCACTAAGCTACCTAAAAGTATGCTATGCATTAACCGACGAGGACAAAAAAAATGTACGTACTATGCGAAAAGTTACTTACTTTCGGCCAAAGTTGCGACGCGTTGTTAACCGCAGCGCTGGGCAGGCAGAGCCAGGCCAAGCGGGATCGAGGAGCGACGGACAGACAAAGCAGGCAGGGCAGACAGGCGTTGCATACATTAAACAACTTTTGGCTCATTGCATTTGGCCTCGGCCCGCCTGCTCCGATCCGGTCCGGCCCGGTTCGACCGGGTCCAGGGCGGGTCGGCATCAAAAGGCAGCCAAATGGAGCCGCAGGCGAAGCGTAAAATGCGGGCAAGCAAAAAGCGCGACCCATTCGAAGAGGACGACGACGACGACGACGACGACGACAACGGCGTTGACAATGCAACTTACTTGGCAACGTGGCCAAAATGAAAAACTTATTTAATTTACTTTGCTTTTTGCCACAGCCAGCCATTTAATTCAATTAGGCGCTGAGAGTTCTTTTAGCAATCGCTTTAAAAGCGACGGCCTAATAAACAATCAAGCGCACTGAAATGTTTCGAAAAATAGCGAAAAAACTATCGGAGCAAGTCGAAAAGCTTAAAGACTTAAATTAAAAAAATATTTAAGAAAGTACATTTTTGATTTATCTTAAACTTGTTTCTAGTAGGCTTAAAGTGGCATCCTAATAAGCAATCAACAGGCTACAAAAATGTTGCCACACATTCACAAAGATATGCGAAGAATGTGACAGAAAAGTTTTAATGCAAGTTGTTGCCGCACTTGGAAAACTTGGCTTGGACAGGACAATTCCTAAATAACGCCTTGAATACGCCCCATTTTGTCGTATCTGTCCTTCGCATGCCTTGTTGCACATGTCTTGCATAGTTCAGGGCGCAGCCGAGGAGCTCCTTAGAAGCTCCAACTGGGAGCTAAGCGCATGCAATGAACTTGGCATTTTGTTATCATTGTTGTTGTTGTTGTAGATGTTGTTCTCGTTGTTGTTGCTGTTGTTATGGGTATAAATGTCGTCAGGACCGCACAGTTTACTCAAGCAAATGGCTGGCTCAACACGGCAGCAAAGGACAGCCAGGATATTACATGCAAGCATGATTGAGTTTCGAGTACTCCTCGTGCATTTGTACATAAGGACACGGGCAGGCCAGCAAAAAGAGGAAGCTCACAATTTCATAAATTTAATGTCGACAAAACGGGGCAAAAAGTTTTTGGGATCTGATTTTAGCATAGGATTGCAACAAATTGAATTTGCTAGTCGCAAGGACTGGGCCTCTCTAATGCACTTAAAATCAAAGTGCGTTCACACAGTTCACAGCTGGGAAAAAAAAGCAAGAGGAGAAACTAAACTAAACGTAAGGATAGCCAGGATAGCTGCCCTCAGACTGTCTGCTGCGTTTTTTGTGCTTGATTGAACAGAATGTTGCCAGGGCCAAATTTAATTTACGACTCTACCAGAGAGTGTGAGAGATAGTGTATGAGAGAGTGAGAGAGAGAGAGGAAGAGGGAGACTGGGCCGCATGAATATTTCATTTGGAGTTGGCTCGCATAAAAAGCGCACAGTTAACGCCTGGCAGACGCCTAAAAAGCAGCCAAGTCTTGGCCACTGCAATCGCAGTCGTAAACAATTTACAGTCGAAAATTGTTAATAAAATTATCAAATATTATATTTATGGTCAGTATTATGGTCAGTGGTCAACACAGCACACTGCTCCCCCCTCTCAACTCTGTCTATCCCTTCTGTTCGTTGGCTTTTTATGCTGCCAGCTTAATTTGCTGCTTTGGTTTTACGAGCTGTTGATGCGATAGTTGTTTTTGCCAGCTACGGATAAGCACAGCGGTAAGTGCCCTTTAAGGGGGTTCTTTACATAGTCTCAGCTATACGCTTGGGCAGTAATCGGTGGCATTCACATAAAGGGCAACTCTTTCAAAAGGTTACGATTCACGTGCAAGCACTAAGAGTTTATCGGTGGAACAACGCAATATAGTAGTAAACCAATTATGGGAAGGATTTGCCAAAACGTAAGGAACATAATAAGACTATCAATTGGTAAGTTTAGTTGGGATATTAGAAAACCGTCTGAACTACAAATAAGTACGTCATGATGTTTACAATATAATAATTATATATGTTGAGCAGAATAATGTTAAAAGCTAATCGGGTAGAAACTCGACTAACGGATACTTCTATTAGGTGGACATGCCTATTGGAAGGATATTTTTATTAGAATATTAGGCACACACTCCTTTTGCGCGGACAAAAATTACCCGACGGTCGCTGTCCACCCAAGGGAGATTTCCCTATAGTATGAGCCATATACATAGTTTTTAAATAGGAGGCTTTTCACATTAAAAGCAAACAATCTAGTTATAGGTTTTTGCTCTGAAGCCCTTTGGCCAAATGGCCGAGGCTAATGAAACAACATCATAAACTAAATTGGCTACACAACACGCGCCTCTAGATCCAATTAGCCCAATAACTAAACCAATGAGTTCTTTCGGGCATTTTGGTTGCCTTTTTCGGTGTCCTGCCATGTGGTGTGCAATGTGCTGACCAGTTCCGTGCCAATTTTCAGCCACAAACAGCAAAACATTTCAAAGGACACGTCAGGCGCAGGACACAGTTGCAATTGCAATGGCAGTGCCAGTTGCAGCTGCAGCTTACTGGCCTGGTGAAAATTGCGCAAAAATATTCTCGCAAAACTAAAAACTAAAATCCAAATGAAAATATTATTAAATTCAATTGGGCAAACATTACAGAAACATGGGACAGGCACGCACACATCCACACACATAGAGGGTGAGGGAGGCAGCGTGGACGGGAGGTCAGCAGAAACATATGTGGATGCAACATGGCGTCCATTTGGCAACGGCCGCCGCAACAAACGACCAAAAATTGCATTGCCATTTTTACGCGCAATTTGTTTTGCGGAAATATTGTGAAAGTTTTTCGGAGCGAGCCGGCAACAGTTCGACAGGCGGGCACAGTCCGGGGCGTCCGGGTGTCCGCCTGTCCGAGTGTCCGGACAGGGCCGGGGACAGGCTGCCACGTTGGCGACATTTGGCCAAATTGCACACTAATGTGTGTGCTTCTCTTTGTGTGTGTGTGTGTGTATGCGTGCGTGCAATTGCCAGCGGCAAATGGCCGCAAATGTTTTATACGTATATTTATATATATTTTTATTTGCTACATGTGCGTTGATTTCTGATTGTTATATAACATTTCATTTAATGCCCAGTTTAAGCCATGCTTAAGGAAAAAAGAGACATCAAAGTCGTGCAGGAAGCACTATCTGCCTTAATTTAATCATGCGAAATTTGTGTCCCGCCCAAATGCAGTAAGCACAAATCGCTTTGGCATGCCTTCCCAATCGCTGAGGCGCAAGCCGCAGAGCTTTGGCCAAAAGAAGAGAAATGCATTTGCCCAAAACCGAGAGAAAAACGAAAAGTAACATCAAAATCATGGCAAATCTTTTCTAACTATTTGCAATTCAAGCATAAGTCTGGCAGTCTCCAGTGTGCCATGCACACATCCTGCCATCCAGGCATCCAACTAGAGCGCGGGGATGGAGCAGGAGCGGCGAGCAGTTTCATATGCAAAAACAGCTCCACCCACTGGCAACAAATCTTGCAATGAATATATTTGGCCAAAACGACTGTCTGCCTGCCATTGCATACTTCTAGGCGTTGGCGTGAAACATTTTACTTGGGCAAACTGTTCTCTGGCTGCCGTCTTGATAAACGAGTGTCGTCAAGGCGAACGCACTTGCCGCGCGCTTACCTGCTAGTCTAGTGCTTGGCGGTTTATATTTTCACAATTTTTCCTCTTAAAAGGAAAGAAAAAGAACACAAAGTTTATACCTCACAAATTGCTTGCGGAAATGATAGACGGCAGTCGGTAGTCTGTAGTTTTCTAGGCAATTTATACAGTCACATGTTCCTTTGTTGTCTGATTGCGGCTCAGACGGAGGCTCAGTCTCAAACTTAACCGAGCCTTTGGGTAAGTGTTGTCGTTAAGCTGCATGAAGCCTAGAAATCAATTTCTTGTACTGCAGCTTAAGCAAAGCTATTTGGATATGTTCAAATATGTTGTCTACTCATGATCGAACATGCTTATCGTCTACTAAAATGAGCTTAAGTTTGAGCAAAATGTGTATTATTTTGGACTTATATGTTTAGCAGTACGACATATTTTGCAAGTCTTTTTTTCAAAAATGCGAATATTTAAGCTGAGCTTTCGTGAAGAGTTTTCTATCTTTTTCCAAGAACATACTTATTAAAAAGAAGTGCTGCGTAAGTAGCTGTCCCTAGCTTTGCATAAAATGATTTTTTACATTTTAAAGATTATATAATAGACATTTGCCTAAATAGTTGTTGTCAGTTGCAGTTTGTTACTTTATTCAAACGTGCACAGATATGCACATGCTTTTGCTTTTGGGTCCATGATTTCAGTTTCTGTCTCTGCTGCATGCTCGCCTCCCCTGTCTCTTGAGTCATTGCAGCTTCTGCTTGACTTGCTTATCATAACAAAAGTTGGCTTGCAAAGATGAAAAAATGAGAGATAGGGGGAGCAGAGAAAAAAACTGTCCGAGTCCGTCAAAACGAAATAATATGCCAAAGCATTCTTCACTGATTCGGCGCTATGCGTTTTTGCACTTCAAAGTACTTCAAATCAATTTTCTTCACTTATTTTCATAAACCGCCAGCCGGCACTTCCCTCCGACCCCTCACTGCATGTCCATCTGGGCAGCCTGCGGACGCAAAAAATTTGCCAGAGAAGTTCAATTTTTGAAAAATATTTGCAAATTTCATTCACTGCGCTCGTCCATTCAAATTTCCTGCATTTATGTTGTTGTCCTTTAGGGACGCGGCCAGAAATATGAGAGCGGCAAAAGGCAAAAAAAAAAAGGAAAGGAGAAATAAATGGAAATAAAGGACAAAACAGCAGCATGGCCCGTACTAGACCAGGTCCAGCAGCTGAGCTTCGTGCCTTTCCCCAACCACTTGCCACATGGCCAAGCCCCGCCCCCTTCCACCAGCTCTTCATTTTCGGCACATTTGGCCCAACGCAAGGACCTTTTGTTATATTGAGAAGGCAGCAAGAAATTGCGCTAAGATGCTTATCCTTTTTTTCCTTTGCTCTTTCGGAGAAGCAAAAATGGTAAAAATGCTCCATTATTATTTTATTACTTATTTGCTTTTAATACTTGACGATGGCGAAGGCTACGACTACGGCCAGGGCAAGGGCTTGGGCCTGGGTTTGGGCTTGGGCTTGGGCGACGAACGTCATCCAATCTCAAAGCGGATGTCGTCTACTTTGCATTTTGAGCCGTTCTACTTGTATGCTTCCTGACGCTAGCCAGGATCCAACAATCCGGCATATTTTAAACGACGTCGCGTCGTCGCACCCGTCGTTTCCATCCGCCCGAAATTATTATACTTGCGCCTTGGTCCCTCGTCCTGTCGCACTTATTGAAAAATTCGCATCTCACATCAAGACAAAAAAAAGGAAAAAAAAAATGGAAAGAAAATTGAAATGGAGAAAATTCTTTGGGCATCTGAGCTTCGATGACTTTCGCTTGGCTTCGATTTGCTTGGCCTTTCCCTGTCCCTTTCCCCGTCCCTGCCATGTCCTTTACAGGTCCTGTACTGGTCCTGTGCTCCCTGCACTGGCTCTTGTTTTAAGTGCAGCCCCTAGTTGGCTTTGTCGTCTGTGTTTATGCAAAAAATTTGTCTACTGTCTATGGCCCGGCTGGTCGTCTTTTGTTATTTCTTGTGCTTAAGTAGTTTTTGCTGTTTTTCATACTTTTAGCTTGTAATCACTGTCAATGTCGACCATTCTTCTTCTTCCTTATTTTTTTTTTTTCGTTCGTGTTTTGTTTCTGACATGCTGCTTAAATGCTTCTCAAGATTTAGCTACTTGATCTCAGCCACCCCAAAGTTATTAATAATAAGCTATACAAATTTTTCAGTGTCTAGTGCATAGATTGCCAGGATTGCCAGGATTCGTCTGGGACACTGCACTTACATAAAGGATGCCCCAAAGGGGTTATTCTTTGCTTGTGTTATGCAAATTTGTAGTACATACCTGTAAAGATAAAGAAGAAGAGAATAAATATGAGTAAGTTGCCATTTAAGTGGATTTCCAAGAAATGTCAAATTTTATGATTAAGGGTCGAGCGCCAAGGGTTAGTCTTGGCTATAAGAGGAACACGCAGATGTGTGCAAGGAATTGATATAAAAATTGAATAAATTGCATAGCTTGAAAGGGTTTGTGTACATTGAATTATGGCTCAAAAAAGTTTCATAAATAAATTAAGTAGTTATGATCACTGATAGGATCTACTCTATAACAACAATTCATTAGCACTATTATTTTATATAGCCTCATAGAACAAATACAATCGCATTATTTATCTTTTGCCAAAATCATGCCAGCCATTAAATGTAAATAATTGAACACTAGCTTTGCAACAACAAAATCAATTACGCAACCAGTTTGGTATGCCCTTTTTGGCCAGGCCCTAATGTGTTTAACTATGAAAAGCTGCCTAAATTGTTGTGAGAGGCATTTACAAACTGGTGCTTGGGCACTCTCTGAAAACGCTTCTATCGAAGGCAGTAAAAATTTTAATAATAGCAAAAAGTTCAATTGGCATTTCAATATTGTCTTTGACCTTAGCCTTTTATCAAGAAAAATGCATTGGCAGAAATTGTAGGGGCGGTGACACGGCACGCACATAAACATACACACATCCACACACACGCAGACAACCGACAAACGACCTAGACTTTGACTAGGAACTGCTGGAGCTGATGCCTCCTGCTCTAAGATGGGAGCAACTGGCTTAAAGGGGGCGTTTGCGACTGGGCGATGATATTATGAGTGTTGCTGGCATTTCAACGATTTTCAGTTTTCTTATTAAATATTCTAGAAATGTTTCGGAATCCAATGATTGTGCAATGGCATGTACGCGCAGCCTGCCCCTCGACTTGCTGCCCCCTGGTGCTGCTGCAAAGCATTTTTCGCTTTCAAGCAGTTGGGCGAGGGAACTGCCAAATGTTGTTTGTCATTTTAAGGCAGTGGCCATGGGTAACTAGTGAGCTGGAACTGTGAGCAGCAGCAGCAGAACCAGCCAGCAGCACAAGAGGCAGCAGCAGCAAGTGGCATTGCATGGGGCAACACAAAGTGAAAATGAAATGACTCGGAACGAATGACAAAGCAAGCATTTATATGCCAGGGAATGCTTGAGACTGGCGGCGGGAGAGGAGTGAGGAGCAAGAGAGGGAGAGAGAGAGAGAGCGGGAGAGGGAGAGGTAGCGAGATGGAGACAGAGAAAGAGAGAACCTTTACAAGCACACGCAGACATTCGTACTTTATGTACTTTTGGCAGTCAATGAAGCATATCCTAAATTTGCAAGCCAGGACTTTAAGCTTTTTGGCATTTTGCATTTTAAAGCAAGCTTTTAGGCTTGCCAAATGGAATTCTCGCATAAATAATTTGAATTAAACTCAAATAATGTGTCACACTTTTGGGTCAAGTGTGCTTGAGATCCATAATAATGCTTAACCCAGGGCTGGAATAGCTAGAATACAGATTTACATAGGATTGAAGCAAACATAAATTATAAATAAATCTGCAAATACTTAGTTAACATGAAAAATATATGGATTTATTTAACCTCTATCCCACAGCATTATGTCAATAATAAACTGAAATTGGGCCCAGTCATTTGAGAAGCATGCTTTGCACTTAGCAGCAGCTCGGACATACATCAAAGGTCGAGCAATTTCAGGAGCACGGCAAATATTAAATTTTAAAGCGATGTTTTTATTGCCTACGGCTTGACATGAATCTTCCATATAAATCAAAGCGTTTTGGTTGTTTGTGACTGTATGTGTGTGTGAGTGTGTTTACCTTAGGCATCACAACGAAAAACAGCTAAATAAACAAACGTGCGCTCACAAAATTATGCAACACAAATCATCGCATTTTACGCATGAACAAACATCCGCATCCGCGTTTGCGTTTGCGTTGGCGAATGTTCCGCGATAAGCAGCCAACTAATTTTGTCAAAAAAAAAAAAATCGTTTGTTGAAAAAAATTATTAGAGAGACAAACTAATTTACAATGCGCTCGACAGCATAGTTGCAATGTCAAGCACACACATGCCAGCACACGTGTCGAAGCCTACAATCGAGTGCAGTGTAAATATCCTGCGGTTTTTAGTTTATTATTAATTTTTGTCAACGAGTCAGCGAGTCCTGTCCCAGAGCCAGGTTCTGTCTGTTGCCCTGTCACTGATAATAATTTTCGACTAGCAAAAAAATATAATATATATGCATTTGTGTGTGTGTGTGAGAATCTGTGAGTGTGCTTAGTTGTTGTCTGTCCTAAGCGCGTGTTTGCCAGTACTTTCAAGCGACATTTAAATAATAACACCGAATGCCCAACGGCGGGAATTGTTTAATATATAGTTATTATTAATTGCAGTATTTTTTGCCACATAAATTAAGCTAAAGAAGAGTATTAGAAAAATGTGTACAACGAATATTTAGCACACTCTTCTCGGTTCGGAAACTACTAAAGCAAATGATTTCTGAAATATTCTATATTAATTTATTTAAAACATTAAATTTAAAATATATCCACACAATCTTTTGCAAATAGTTATATATGCATTTATGTGTATATAGTGTGTAGGATATTCGGTATTTAGGTTACGAAAATTTTCAATTGCCTGCGGCTGTTTTTTCTATTGTTTTGTCATTGGCTTTGTGCAACGCAAAGCGGAAATCACGCACATTGCGGTTCGAGTCCTGTCGACACGTATGTCTACTTCTACGCGTGTTTGTGTGTGTATTATGTGCTGTCCGTATGTCCAGGTCCGTTGGCGTTTTTGTGTGTACAGTTATTTACTTGATTAAAAAAATAATTGCATACAAAACGGCGCTGACGCCGAGCCGGTATATATTAAATGAATAAAAAAAATATAGCAAATACCTAACGGGCAAACCAATTTCTGCACACGGATGCAATTTAATATTTTAAATATGTCAATTAAATGCTCGCCGAGGCGGGGCCGTGTTGGGGAAGGGGGTGCGCTGACAGTCCGCCCAGGCGGCTGCTGTTTATAATAAATTATAAAATTGGCAGCGGCATAAATTAAACAAATGCAACAAATTTTATTGCACAGTCGATAAAAGAGTTGGTAGGTGGGCCAAAAAATGGCTAGGCCACAATAGGAATTAGATGGTAACAAAAGTAATGCTAGGAATTTATGGAATGTTTTGCAACCAGACGCAATTTTCAATGTAAAAATCTGTAAATAATATGGTTTCGTTGGGTCTGTTGCGGTTTTAATTTTTAGTTTTGTTTTCAAGTGCAATCACAGCATTTCAAATGGCATATTGCATGCTGTCAAAAAATGCAATTAATTATAAGACTAGTTGCAAAATTCTTGTATTTGGCTGGAAGAAGCTGAGCTGAAGAGTTGGCATTCGCATGCTTTTAGGCATTATTGTTATTGGGTAGAAGCCAAAGTATGCTATAAAATATTGAACTTTACGACTATGCACAGCACTCGTCCATGGCACTTGTCATAATTCCATCAGCTGCGAAAAATCTTTAAGCCAACATGGCGCAGGCAGCAGGTTGAGACGGGGGGCGAGCGAGTCTGTGCTGCAGGATTGTGTGTTGCGTTTCCATGGGCTGCACTCTAGGCAAAGTCAAGTGCTTAAAGCAGCACAAGAGAACGACGAGCACTGCGAAGAGGCAGCAGCAGATGACGAGTGCTTCATAATGCACATGAAAGCAGCTGCAGACGCAGTCACTCCAGTCAGTCAGGCATGGCAGGCAGAGTAGGGCCGAGCGGGGTAGGGCTGAGCAGGGCAGGGCATAGAATCAGCTGAAGCAATAAAAAAGCAAACTCCGCCCGCGTCTACTAGTCAGACACAGAAAAGGCACTCGTCAGTCGTGGAACGACGTCATCGGGTCGCAGTTTAAACGACTTAAGCGCCAAGGAAATCATCATTAAAGTCTCGCCTGCCCCCAAAAAGCGTAGGCGTTGACGATGGCATGCAGTTTTTGTGGGCGTGTACCGTCAACTCACACCGAGCAATGCAATCGACAATGCTGGTTAAGTCAAGTGTAGGTCGTTGGTCGGGTCGCATAGAGTTCTCTACTCTCACCTCAACCCTCACCACAAGCCATCAACTTGATTGTTGTTGCTCGAACTAAGAACTGAGTTTCGTCTCCATTTTTACGCTTCTCGGCGAACACTTAAGTAAATAGAGTTCAAAATGAAATGCGCCCAGCCGCGTCGAGCATTGAGCAGTGAAGTGCTGGGCCCTGGTCTGACATCGATCTGGCCAAGGCGAACCCGGACAAGCCGGGCCAACGGGGCGCACTGGCACTGGCACTGGCACTGCCACTGTGGAGGCGCCACAAAAGGCTTACAATGTTCGGTCAGCTGTTAAGCGCTGTAGTACCAGACTGCATTACTCGTATACTATGTGCTGCATACCACTAGGCGTTATTGGGTGCTTTAATGCCCTTGTCTCTGCATTTGTTTTCAGCTGTCCGTGCGTGCAGCATTTTAATTAACATGCAAATCCAGTTGAAATGCCAATTATGCTTGACAAAAAATACACAGACGAGGGAACGCAGCAGCAGCAAGTAGGCGTACGTGTATGCGTACAGCATACGGTGGTGTTCATATAAATATATGCAGCTTGATTCTGATTGGGTTTTGTTTTAATTGGGTTCTTAAGTCCAAAAATCGGAAATTTAATAAACATTTGTCAAAAAATCTAAATAAATTGATTCATTTTATATGAAGTCAAAATTTTCTTTATAATAGAGTAGAAAAGTTTTGCAAGACTTCTTCAAATAACTGTATATCAGTTTATTTATGTAAAATGCCTTTAAATTTATTGTCATTTAATTTTGCAGTTTTGTGTAATCGATATAAACCTTAAAATAATTACATAATAATTACTTATTCATTGGAATTCGAAATCAGTGCGTGTCCAGATTATTGTTATGCAAATTTAAATTTTTTGTTGCGTATAATTAATTTTGCTGATATTTTTAAATTTGTTTTTCGAAATTGTACATTGAATTGACGGGAGCAGTCAGCTTCTTGCGTACGTACTTGTTGTCAAAGGGTAAATATGAAAATTATATGCCACTGCCACATAATAGCAATAATAATAATAATGATTATTTTATCATATACTGTGCGAGGCATTGCATAAATAAGTTTTAATTCGGTTTTATAATCAGAAATGCAATGCATAATAAACGTTTTAATGAGACGACCTGACAACGATCAACCAATGGCCAGCAAAGCGAACAACGACAATAACTACGATTTATCAACAGTGCCAAACAACTGTGAGGGGCAAGTCGGTAGTCTGTAGTCTGAAGTCTGAAGGCAGTCAGGTTTTAGGAGCGGTCGTCAGGTAGAGTCAAAGTCAAGTCAATTTAGTAAAAATTGAAACACCTGCTTGATTTCACGGCTGATTTAACTTGGCCATTGTCGCTGGCGTTGTCCATTGTCCTCTTGTCCTTTTTGTGTGCAGCATGTGTTTGCAATTTAGCAGTCAGCCAGCTAAATTCAACAGCTCGAACTTTTTGCAGCTCCTTTGCTTCTTTGGCAAACACTTGACGCTCAGTTAAGTGCGCCTGGCAGGACGTTAGATTGTCGGCGTCTGATAAGAAAAAAATTGTTGCCCCTGTAGCAATTTGTCTTTTGTTTGAAGTGAAATTTGTTGTTTGTCAGGCGCTGCACTGAAATTTAATGCACCCAGCTAGTTAACTGGCGAATGCCAAACGCCCCGCGGGCAATCAAAGTTTCACTAGCATCAGCGTCGGGGAGGGGGTGAGCAGGGCGGCGTAGTGGACATGCCATAATTACGGCTGTACAACATTTGGTTTTGACATAAGCCATAACTACAACTAGCTAGCACAACAATCGGTCTAAAGTCGAATGCGGAATACGCTTGCTGACTAATAAAATAAAAACTTAACTTGAATTTTTTGGGATAAACCATTTGGGAATATATATAATACAATATATTATATAAAATTCACAAGCTAGCTTAAATTATTTTTAGATTATTTCATTATCTGGTTAATATAAAAATAGCTAAAACAAGTGGCAACTTTGTAATCTTGATTATTTTAAGTCTCTTGGTTTCTGTCAAGCTTTTATCAACTGTTTTTCAATTTATAAGTTCAATGACTCAGCTATTAGGCCCCGCACAAAAGGCGTTAAACTACTATGTCGCCAGCTGCGAGTGCCAATGACATTAGCCATGCCAAAGCTAAAGACATGGTAATTAGTGGAACACACACATACGTACACACCCGCACACAAACGCTTATACAATTTATGCATTCGCTGAGGCCGCAGAACGCGTGGGGCTGGCAGTGAGCCTATTGCTAGGCTATGCTTTATTTTAAATGCTTTTAATTGTTCTGTCAACACATACACGCTGGAGGCTGCAGGCAAAGTGCGGCTCTTCTTACATGCATGCATATGTATGTATCCCAGTGCCTGTCAAACCGCAAAGGGCCTAAATGCATGCTTTAAAACTTGTTTGCGTGCAAAGCTAATGAGCTTTGCCATTACACAACAAGCCCGCCCGTCGCCCAGCCCCTTCTCGATCACTATGTCTCTATGTGTGTGTGTGCACTTTGTTTGCGGTTGTGTCATTAACAGCAGGCGCCACAGCTCTCGGCCTGCAAAAGTTATTAGCAACAACTAAACATAAGTAAGTGATATTTGCCCGGGGCATACAACTTGGTTGAGTTGCGGGTGCGGATGCGGATGAGGATGCGGGTGAGCGGGCGGATGGTAACGGGGGCATCAACTTACATGCCAGTACAAATATTAACTCATTTCGGGGTTTAAGTGCGTGCTATGGCACAAATTACTGGAAAAACTTTGACGCTTAAGCATTTGATGATAGGTGTGTGGTTGCTTGTTTGTTTGTTCGTTCGTTTTGTTTGCAGATTTGTTTCCAGAGGGTTGTTTGAGAAAATTAATTAAATTAAAATTGATTGGAGCACATTTGGTACAGGCACAAGTATTGAGTCCTGACAGACCTACCGAGACATGGATAAATGTATTTAATTATATGTTTATTGCACTAATTTGTTGCAAACCCTAGAAGGCCTCTCAAATTAACTCAGCAGTACAAAGGATTATACTTCTTTGCTAGATTCATTGAATATCAGGGATAAATATTTAAAAATAAATAAACAAAAAGTTTAAAGTCAGCAACTAGCTTCAATAGAAATTAAAACGTTAAGGCTAACATTTATTTCTTCACGAAGGGCCTATAGGAAAATTATCATTATATAGATATAGAAAAACACTAAATCCAAATATTTGTCTTAAATATCTTTCGCTTCGCAGCAGTTTGCCCTTTAAAAATATTGCTTATTATTTTATTTTATTTTGTTTATTTTTCTGTTGATTGCATAGCTTTTGCCTTACTTATTTTCATATTCATGTTAATTAATTTTGTAATTAAATATGCATTTATGGGCTGGCGCGCGAATGTGGCATATCCTATCTATCTATGCATTTACTAGTTTATCTATATACATATGTATCTGTGGGTATATGTACTTATGTCATTTTCAATATATTTTATCAGAGCTCTCATTTGTGTATATTTGCACGCATTTTGGCCAGCGGACATGTTGACACATGTTTGAAATGTAAATAAATAATGCAAATCCACTGCCAAATGGTCTATAAGGGGACTGGAAGGGGCGGGGACAGACACAGTCTCATAATACATATATGTATATTGCGAATAAATATTAATGGCGCAAATGATTTTCATGTAATTAAACAAATAGCTAATTATTTTTGATTTTTAATTAAAATGCAATGGCCGCAAGCAACGCGCCCAGAAATCGAAATGCATTTTAAGAGACACTAAAAGCAAATATTAATAACTAAATCTCTTATTGCACAACGGAGCAGGCGCCAAAATAAATAATAAAATAGATGGAGTATGAATATTGTTAGGCAATGACTTCCGTTCACTGCAATGGGCAATTATTTAATGCAAAATAGTAGCCGAATCACAAAAATTCCAGCGAAAAAAACAGGAAGAAATTAAATACATTTCAGAATGATTAAATGAGCGGCTCATCAATTTTATATGGCGCAGCAGCATTTGCATAGCTGTTGAAAATCATGTCGTTGTCAATTCCATTATTGTTATAATTTCTCGCTTATTTGTTTTTAATGAAAATGCATAAATAAATGCCAAATTACATTAAATGC
>NW_020824763.1:0-61597 GCF_003285875.2 Drosophila novamexicana | reverse complement strand
TTGTTAGTGTCAATTGTTGTTTTGTTGTAGCTTTGTGTTGTGTGCTGTGTTGTGTATTGTTGTGTATTGTGTCTGGTGTCTGGTCAGTTGTGTGTGATAATTTAGACAATTCATCGATAAAGCGCGCAACAAGCGTATCGAATGTGCATATAGCTAAATGGCTTCTAATTTATCCACTTATGCACAGGGTACTTTAAGTTAGTCTTGTGGAGTGTAACGCTCCCAGAAGACATACAATTTATTAACTATCAAACGGGTGTTAAGAGAGATTATTTATATACAAAACTGTAGCTAACATTAAAAACATCTGAGATATTAGAAGCTCTGCCATAGGGTATTGAATGTTCGGCAGATCTTAGATATATTTTCATTCTTTTACACTGTGTTGCCCCTGTAGTTTGTCGGCGATTGCATTTTAATTATGCCGAAATGATAAAAGATACTAACTGGAATTTATTGTTGATATATTCATTTAGCGCCTTGGTGAAAAGCTTTTTAGACTCGATCGCCTATTGTGTGTGGTCTGCGCTTCAGATTTCTGCACAAATTCTTTACGAATTATTTCCCATGATCCATCATCGATGGCATACGCGACGACCTCAAGCGGCATTCAATCATTATTCAGCTCTTTTACACCACCCACCAATAATACAAGACATCTGCAATAACAACAGCAACAACATTAACAAACAAACACTTACGAGCAATGTAAGGCCAATCAAGACAACTTGGTCATGGCTATAATTGCTAGAAATAGCTCTGGTGTTAATACTTCGAGACGGGAATTTTCGTTTTCATTTGTGCAACAAACAATAAAAACGTGATTAAAGATGCTATGCAAAGTACTGTATTAATTTGCATAGGTATCATGGGGTATATTGACTGCAGGGCTTGTTTAAACTAAGACAGAAAAGAACAAAATTGATTTATTTTTATTATTCAGAACTCATATATTTTCCATTTCCTCTTTGCTTCATATTGAAACGATATCAAACATTCCCAATTTCCTTAATTTCAATTACTTTTTCACTTTGAGTACAGCGTATTTGTCCATCGATCAACTTTCTATCTTGCGACCCGTGTTATTGAGTTGAATCACAAAACTTGCCTTGCGAATCGTTTGGCGCTGCTTTAATGTGGGAAATAAGTCAAGCTATGGCCTCTCTACGCCCAGCCCAAAAAAGAGCTTAGCTCCGGTTGTGCTCGTACTCCGGGGGCGTACTTGTATTCAGATTTAGATACAGTTGACTATTAAAATCGATGTAAGCGAAGTGTGCGCTGCGCATATAATTACAATTACAAAATTTTTAAATATTTCTACATGCATTTTTATGCTTCATTTCCTGTGCACAGTCAATGGCCAATAGGCATTGGTCAATGGGAATCAGTGGAAAGCTCTTTGCCTTGCATATTAATTTGGGGCGGCAAAGTGCATGGCGGCCATACGAAATGTGCATTTAATTGACAGGCCAAAAGAATCAAAATTAGCATAAACGGACAGCATATTTTATTTATTTCAATACAATATTTTCATTAACAAAACCGTCAAAATATTCTAGTCGAAAGTGTTTGACCAAGGGATACCCTGCAAGCCGGTGCTCGTGCTACTGTATTATTAATTATTAAGAAATATATTTAACACTATGAAAAAATTGAAGTGAATATAGAAACTATATAAATGTATATTCGAGATATATAATGCATATTCAAGATATATTTATACTTGTTTAACAAATATTAAGGCCCATTTCTTTTAGAAAAGGAAATAGTAAAATATAGTTTTATTGCTTTTGCTAGCTTAGGGACAATATCTTAAATTTAAAAAATAAATAGGGTATTGTTATATTATGAAACGGATATATTTTGCATTTGACATCTCAAGAAAATATTTAGCAAGAAGAATTTCAGTTCTTGATTTTCTTGATGTAAATGATGGGATATTAATGAATCAATACACAACTTCCTGAAAACTCATTTTACAGGGTATCACGTTTTGTTTTGGGTGTCTTTTTACAGTTACATCAGCCAAAATGTTTTTTTTTATATAAAGTTTTCTGTAATGCCGCCCAAAAGCTTTCTTCTGACACATGTCCAACTACTTTTCGACCTGTTCGATCGGCTGGCCCGGTCGGTAAGTTCAATAACTTGGCGTGTGTGTGTGTGTGTGTGTGTCTGTCTGTTTGTTGCACAGAGTTTGATGAATGCATTTGCCGAACGAACAAGTTTTGCATAATAACCAAAGCCATAAATGATATGTCTAAAAGTTTCTATAGCAGTAAAATTGTGTGCGTTTGTTCTTGTGCTGCACATCTCAATTATTGGGCTGTCAGCTTGCTTTGAAATTGGCAGATGCAGCGATGTATCGAAATTTAACATCGACATCGATCGCATGTCAATCGGAGGAGAACTTTATATACATGTATATATAAATATATATATAATATGCGGCATACTGACAGCCGAGCGTAATAATAACGTGACTTTATGAAGTGGTAATGAAGCTATTAGCTTATTGGCTACGTGTGGGCCAGCGGCGGGGTCGGTGTCGGGAGCGGGAGCGTGGGCTGGTATCTACTGCCTGAGGTCTGGGGTTGGGCTTGGCTTTGGCCCACAATTTTCAATATTTACGACAGGAAATTGCGCCTTGCATTGAAAATATATTCAAGTTTTATGCTCATCAAGTTTATTCCAAAATAGTTAAGACGTCCATTTTGTTTTATTTTTTGTCTATTGAATTTAAACGTTTTATGGCTTTTGAATTATGTTTCGAGTCGTTGGGAAGTGATGGATTTATGCGAGTGCGTGCAGAACCGAAGCTTAAGCCCTTGGAAAGCTGTAAAACTAATATAGTTATATAGTTTATGCCGTAAGCGGAAACCAAGAGTTTTTATAACATATTCATTACATTTTTCATTTTGATAGGATTTCAAATGATTCAAATGTGCAATATTTGAATAACATTTTGTTTGGGAAGAACAAGGGAAGCACAAATATTGATGGAAAATGTTCTTTTACAGATCTGTTTGCAGTTTACAAGAATTAGGAAATTCAGAAATTTATCGTTTATTCTTTTCTCGTTCTGTTAGTTAGGCACACAATCAACAACATTCCAATCGATTATTCCGGCTTCCAATAAACCACTGCACTCATCAATTGACTAGTAGTTTATTGTTTGCATAAATCCTATTAAAATAGTTGTGGTTTTTCACCCGATCTGTGTGAATGTACAACAAGATCAGATAAGGGACACACATGCGAGCGTGTATGATTAGTTTTTCTATTGAACACTCAGCAAATATCTCTCCAACTAATTGACGGAAGTATCGAGCGTAATAACCTAATCATTGCGAATGGTAATCAGAGGCAATGACATCAGGGCGTGTCCCTGGCGAAAAATGAGTGTGCAAATATACTTAGATTCTTGTGGGGTATAGCTGGGTTTTGGGGGGAAGTTGGCCAGCCGGGCCTGATACGTTTGAAGTTTAGCACAGCGTAAGATTGAACAGTTATGTCAGCAACTGCAACTGAAACACTTGTTTGGATTGCCACTGCCCTGAGGAACCGAATGGCAAGTCTCAGAGGAAGAGAACTATGTTTGAATAGAGCCAGCCGAATGACCAACACTTTTTAATGATCATCACCGGCTGTGTGAGGATTACGGGCAGCCGTATTTGTTCACCATTAGTATTTGTTATTATTGTTATTACTATGTATTTGAATTGCTCAAGAAGTAAGCTGCGACCAAAGTGGCTCAAAGTAGCCCAAAGAGCCCCGAAGTGGCGGCCACCGCAGCTGCACAGAAATTAGCCAAACTCTAACTGGCAGACAAATGCATTTGGTTCTAGACAACGAGCGAGCGAGCGACTGACGGCATGCCTCTTGGCCAAGTTAAAAGAAAGCCGCACCAGCTCTGGGTGTTTGCCCACTCGCCTAAGAGACTCAGCCAATGTATAGAGGCAGGGTAGAGAAGTGGACTGGAGTGGAGATGTGGAAATGGCCTGAGGAGAATAGCGTACGCGTCATTGTTGTTTACACAATTATTAGGACAACAAGCCGCCGATCGCCGGCAATCTTTGGTTGTTGGTTGTTTGGTTGTTGGCTGTTGGCTGTTGGTTGTCGGTTTTGCCGCCTGCCGCTTGCCGCTTGTGTTTACACTCAGCGCTGCAGCTCCTCTGGCTAAATAGCGGACAGCAATGCCTTTGATTTGAGAGAGACCACACAATCGCTGTACCAGAACCGAAACCAGATCCGGGCCCTGTCCAAGATAACTGTGCGATTGGGCTGCCAATTACGAGTACGGCTTGTTATTGTGCTGTCACGTAATGAGACAGCAATTTAGCACCTGCATAGCCATACTTACTCGCTGTGCTGTGCCTGATCCTGATTCTGATCCTGTTTATTCAATTGATGAAAGAATAACAGTAGTCGGTCAAATGATTTATTTTGCCCACAAATGTTGCCCAATGTGTTTGACCAATGTGCTCCGCATCGCAGTTACTTGAATCACGACAAATCCGAAAACTCTCCTGACTAATTGTGCATGCTAATGCATGCAATTGTGTCATAGAGTCCTGTGTACCTGTGGAGTCAACGGTACAGAACGGCAGTTTAGGGGCCAATCCCTCCCTCTCGCTCAGTCTCTCCCTCTCCTTCTCTCCCTGTCTCTTTTTCCCTCTGTACGTGAAGTTCAGAGCCAGAGCTCACAGTCGCAGCAAATAATCAGAAATATTTATAAATTATTTAACATTGGTTTGTGTGGAGCTCTTTGCACACGTAGCTGGCGACGGTGGTGCACCCGCCAAGTCAGAGGTGGATGCCCAGCAACGGGCAACTGGAACATGACCGATATTGTGCGGCAAACAGTTATACGAGTTATATGTATATTTATACTCCTCTATACGTATATATATCCAATGACGACCGTTCAGCATCATCGATTAATGCCAATGCACATTTAATGCACATATTTGCCGATTTTTCTCTGTGCTTTTTATTTTGTATTTTCTGATTTTTTCATATCGTGACGTACGTGCCGCAGTTTCACAGTCCGCAGTCCAGAGGCACAGATCCAGGCCTCGTTCTCTGCCTGCCGTTGTGCCTCTGTTGTGATGTCATGTCACAAGGTGATATAACATGGCTGCAGTTATTAAACAAGGGTATTTCGTACACCATGTCAACTCGAATTCCTAATACTCTTACTTGTGGATTTGTATGCTATATATATATTCTAAATTAGTGCGAAGGAAATCATAAATTAGCTGCAGATAATTGGTTTAGCTCTAGAAATAATACACTACATAGCATTGCTCTGCTAAATATCAGTTGGACTTGTAGCCAATTGTTTTATATAGTAAAAAGCAAGTTTAATTCCTATTTATTTAATTTAAATTGCAATTACCTTAAATACGAGATCAAAATAGCTCCAGGGTAAAGTATGCTGGCCAATAGATTTTTTTCTAAATAATTCTAACTTAAATAAGAAGTTTAAGAGCCTAATTTATATTGCTCTTATATAAATATCATTTACATAATAATAATATTAATAAACTATTGAAACATTAAGATATTTTAAATAATTCTATCATATAGAAAGTTTAGTGAAGCCAAATCAATTATATATTGATCGAATAAAAACCCTAATTCGGTGAGAGTCATATATAAATTGTATATAATAATATTTTTTCGCCTATTGTCCTGTCATTTTATTTTCATAATACAATATTCAGTTAATAATAATTTTTGGATGCATTTTGTAATACATACTAATACGTGCATCCTATCATATATTCACAGCCCAGTCTTCCTGCAAACCTTACGTTTAGTCTGATTAACTTAAAAGCATTTCTTGAGAGTATAAAAGAGTGATTACCAATGAAGTGATAGCTAAATAGTTGCATATAATATCTAGGCCTAGGGCCGCATTCAGAGCATTTGTTGGTTAAAATTCTAAATGCCGATACGGCTAAAAAGAAAACCAATCCAAACTCAAGTTGTAGACGACGTTCATTCATTTATGGCTAAGTCACGTTGGAATAATTTGTTTTATGTTAATGCTGAGCATGGCGCATTGTAAGCAGTTTGCAGCCTCAGCTTCGGCTTGAGTGCCGCCTTCCTATGCAATTCTCAAAATACATGCAATGCAATTGCTACTTTTTCTTTTGCTCGACTCTGCTGTGTGTGCCCCTCAATGAATTGGAATTTAATTTGAGTATTTTGCGCAAAATTTCCAAAAGCAACAAAGACGACGACGACATCGTGGACAATTGATGCCCGGGCTCCCCCGCGCGAAAATGTCAGGTGCAGTTGTTGTTGCTGCTGTTGCATTTGCTGCAGCTATAGATAGAAAGATATTGTGTCTGTGCATGTGCAACTGTGGCTGCAAATGTGGCCCGCACGCAACAATTTGCTACTGGAATTCCTTAAAAACATTGCCAACCCATTGAATGTGCTTGCATGTAAATGGAATCAGCTACTGCTTAATCGTGATTCGGTAGTCGGTGGTCGGTACTCGATACTGCTCAGTTGTTACTAGAGATTCGGCATTTGACTCTTAATGTTTGTTACTCCCAATTCAGCTGAGCGAAAGGCACAGTAATAATAATCAACAGCTAAGCGATCCATAATCATTTGGTGAACTCTGGCAAGAATCATTACAAGAGAATTCAGAGCCCACATAATACCCATAAGACGCTCCTAAGCTGTCTAGGTGGCCCCAGCAGTTACTTCCGTTGACGCCCACGTTCTGTGTTCTCTGGTCTACCTACTTATATATATAAGAGGATTATCCGACTTTAATGTCAGATGATGTGTGACGTGACCATTCCGACGCCGGCGGCAAGTGCTAAAAGTTCAGAACAAAGATGACTAAAAGATATATTTAATTCCGGCGGAAATACACATACAATTGAAGAGCCGGACAGACACCACACACACGCACGCACTTTTTTGGCATTTTGTTAAACTCATCCCATAATTAGGGTTCAGAATTCGCACGCTCAATTTCAAATTGAAAATTGTAGCAAAATTTTCAAAAGTAAGACATCAATTATGTAGCGCCTAGAAAATCGAAGCAGGTAACGCAACAACCTGCTCTCGCTCTCACTTGGGTGTGTGCGCGTGTGTGTGGCCTTTTGAGTGACCTCTGACAAATGTGTCCATGATGGATGGATGGCCGTCGAGTTGCTCGTCCATCGGCTGGATTCGGTTTTGCCAAGCGCCAGTTGTGATTAATTGGCGAACCAAATTTTGGGTACAGGCAATACAATAGAAATATGTGGGAGAGAACTAAAATAGATTGTTTAAGGCAAGCAGAAGTCGCAAAAGAAGCTGCCGCAGATGTTCGGTATGGTAAACTGGTAAACATATGAGCTCATATAAAAGATTGATATAAGTTGAACATTTCGAAAATAAACAGTCATTCAGGGAAAACCAATTATCTTGAGTTTGATCTGAAAGGGGAAAACCCTACTATCACAATTTTGCTTAAAATAAATACATAATATTAGAAGCTATACACAAAAGACTAAAACATAATGTTTTGGCTAAAAACTCGTATATTTTAAGTTTTATAATTTTAGACTGAGTAGATAGTTGGAAGATCTTCTCTTACTGGTTATTTGACGACGTTGAATCTAATTTTGCTTTGAAATAAATCAATTTCGATTTCTCTTGAAAATTATCGCATTTCTCTATAGAACTGGCTCATTGTTCAACTTATTGACCTGTATTTGGGTCTGCTAAATTGTCGCATTATAAATTACTCAAGTGAGTTGTCAAGCTATCGATTTCATTACCATAAAGAGCACACAATTGAACTGGACGATCGGCACGCATTTCAATATACGTATGAATACGGTTATGTGAGCTACTTTAGTTGTCATAAGTGTCACAATGTGCTTTGATTTACAACAATAACGGCGTCTATTAAACTTCATAATTGTACCAATAACCAAAAGCTCAAACGACAATTGACGAAAAGGTTTTTGCAATCCAATCCATATACCAATCCGCCCCATGCCCAAAACCAAACCGAATACGAACACGAATCCAAGTCAACAAAACGAGCGCGCCGGAGTTTGCTGTCGCATCCACAAGATTCGATTAATTGGTTAAACAAAGCACGTAGCACAAATAAAATGAGGCACAAATGAGCGGAGCACAACTGAGTCGGATATATATAATAGCATATGAGGTATATATAGTAAGAAATCATATGTCTTACTTTGATATTTATGCGTATGCCAGCCCCATTTTTGGCGACCTAAGCAAATAGGGGCGCGAATGAGGCCCCAAAGCGCGACTCCACTGGCGATCGCCAGTTGGGTCATTGGCTCTTGTGAGCCACTTGATGTTTTGGCTTTGGACAGCAGCCCAAATCTGGCTCTAAAGTGTTGACCATAAGTGTCTCGATTGTTTGTGTATCATAATACAAATACACATAAGCAAACGTACGGGGCGCACACACAGTGCGTAAGTACAGTAGAACCAATTATGGATTTTATAAAACAAATGTGGCGCGCATATTAATGAGATCGCTCTATAGTGTAGCCGCCCTCTCTCTCTCTCGCTCTCTCACTCTCTCTCTCTCTTTTTCTCCGTCGCCTACTCTTACTCACTCTCCCTCTCCCTTACACAACTTACGTTTAGTATGGCAGGGACGTGCGTACGTTCGTTCATCATTTTTATACCCTGTACTCATACAAAAGGATATCGTTAAAACAGTGAATATCTATATACCCTATAAATAACTTAGGAAACAACTGATATACAGAACAAACAGATAAGTAAACATAAAATCAATTAAGATTCTGTTTATTATGAATAGGTATTTAGGTAAGGGAATACAGGGTAGCTGCTAGTTGAGCACTTGCGACTTGCGCATGATAACTTGTTGTTGTATGCTTATGTATGGCTCGGTGGCACATAAATTTCCAAATGATTTACTTTAGTTTCGTGTGGAATTATTTGTTGTGGCAACGCAACAAACACAGCGGAAATGTGATTAAAAGCATATTTTAAAGCATAGTTGTGCGCTGATAAACCACAGACGCAGCCCGAACCGCAGCTTTATAGGCCCAAAGCTGCGTGCAGGGCATGCAAATGGCCCACAGATGATGAACAAAAGGTTCCTGACAAAACAGGCAACTGCCAACTGGCAACTGGCAACTGGCAACTGGCAAACTGGCAAGTCGACCCCCTGCGGCCACTGAGTGTTTATGTCAACTGCACGGCTGATGACAGCCATAATTCTGCTGGCAGGCAAGAAAAACCAAAAAAAAAGGAAAAGATTCCAATCGGAGATTGCCGCAGAGCCAGAGTCAAGAGGGACTGAGCCCAGTTAACCAGCGCCTTGGTATAAATAAGTGCAAAACGTCAACGCCATGGGCGCAAAATTGTTATCGCCATCGCTTTTAAGTCCAGGGGGGGATATTTAGTGAGTCCAAGTGTCGACATCCACTTCGACATCGACACTCGACTTGCCATTGGAATTGGAGCCACTCGGTGGTCACGCCACCAAAAATGTAACCAAACCAAAACAAAATTGTAGCAACGGAAGCGAACCAACACAGAACAAACTAACTATAGCTCCCACGGTAGTAAGTAGCTCCTGCTATTGAGCACCTCTTTGGCCAAAAAGGCCAGCCAAATTACGTTTGGGCCACAAGCAGTTGCTTGTATTTACTCCAAACTCCGCAAGCCGAGACTGAGCCAACGGGCAACATTTCTCATGCACTATGGGAAAAGTCAGCGTGCACAGTGGCTAAAAACGTTTCTAATTTCATTTTCAGTTTGGGCGCTTCCTGCTCCAAATACGAGAATTTAATGCCGCACACGCAAACCGCCAATTAAGTCAATTTGAGTGCGTTTCAAATATCAACACCAGATGACCGAAATACAAAGATATCAAAGCCAGCAACAGTTCATCTAGTTACAACTAAGATTATTCAAACATGCACTTAAAGAAATTTGATATACATTTTAGAAGGGAATCGAAGAAACTTCTATTTCGATTTGAAGTACCTATCAAAATATTTCTCTCAGTGTGTATTGATCTTGCACAGTTGCTGACAGTTCACCCACAATGTTTATGGGCAAATTATGCATGGAAATAAATCAATAGGGAGTTCATACAACATTATGCATTACAAATCAGTTGCATTTCGTTGTGCAGCGCCAACGCGCAGCGCACAATATTGAAAAATTATTATTGAAAATCGTTAAGCCAAATCTGTGGCATATGCATACACACAGAGAGTTAGCTCTATTTGAGATACTGAGCTTGAGATACATGTGTAGCAGTCAATGAGTCACTCGCTGCGCTAACTCGCGGCTGCCTGTTGATTTATCTAGCTGTGTGTGTGTGTGTGCTTGTGTGTGTGCGCGCAATGCCAAAGCAGTTGAGGCGTTGAAATTGGGCGCAAATCGAATTGTATCTGCAAGATACATGCGAATATCTATTGGCATTTGCATTGACAACAACTGCTGCATAGTGCAAAATGAAGTTATATGACCAACTGACTGCCAAGACCCGGTCCCATAAGTCACCCAGTCTTTGGCAGCAGGCAGCAAGCACCAGGCAGCGAGCAGTCAACGGGTCTCGCAGTTTGAGTCTTGAATCTGTTCGCTCGCCCGCTTTAATTAACATATGCTAACAAGTTGGCCCATGCCGCACTTTGTCACTTCAAGAGCTGCAGCTACACAGATCCAGCCAGACGCGAGGTACTTGTGCCACTTGGGGTGGGCCTAAGTGGTTTTTAAATGAAATTAATTTAAATGTTTTTTCAACTTCACATACGGCTCTCGTGCATTTGGTTGTAATGAGATCATTGCCATGCAATAAATTTACTCATGTCTCTATTTATAAATGTTATGCTATGCACCATAACCATAACCTAGCACAAAAAGGGCGTTAATAATAATAATATAATTACCGGTTGTGTCAATTAATTGTTAGTTGTTGCTGTTAGCATAACTAGCAAATATCAATGTAATCTTAACTAGATTAAACGCTGGAATCAATAATAATAATCTGATACAACGTAAACATGCAACTAAAGCTACAGCTTGAACATATATTATTTGATTGTACGGTAGACATTTTATTGGATCGAAAATATTGATAATAATAAGTAATTCGTTAGAACATTTGATCCATCTTGATAGCTTTTCAGTTAGGTGTTAAAAGCAGATTGAAGCTCATTACGACTTATTTTAATCAAGATATTGTCGGGGAAAGGTGTCTTTTTAGTATTTTTAACTTTAGCTCAGCTGGAAAGCAGCTATAAAACATTGCGTTTTGGTTCTTAAAATCTATTCCAGGTTGGTTTGAGTTATTTATTTGCATAGTAATACAATCTGGAACTGTTATGGTCCCGCTTATTGTTCCAAATATTAATATTATCAATTAAAATAAATGTATTTAGAATTTTTGTTATAAGAACTATTTATTATTATACTCAACATATGCTTATAAGTACTATGCTTAACCAAATTACAAAATATTATCATTTCCAAGAACATACTCTTTTTCAAACGGAGCTCGAATCATTGGCTCACTTTTGCACTTTGTGCAAGACATACAAATGCAATTTCTATAATAGATTAGACTTGTAATTGTTGATCGAGTTCGCACACAGCTAATTTCTAATCATTTCTAAGGTGCATTAATTAAATATCAAGACCCTGATCTTTGAGTAGAAAACTCCCCCACACATGTTCGTAAGTAGTTGGCCGTTGATCTGGTCGAGCCCATTCGATGATGACGTCGTCGCTATGTCATCTCCCGCTCCCAATCCCAGA
Organism: Drosophila novamexicana; assembly: GCF_003285875.2. NCBI lineage: Eukaryota > Metazoa > Arthropoda > Insecta > Diptera > Drosophilidae > Drosophila > Drosophila novamexicana. Next base: position 49,798 of record NW_020824763.1, on the reverse strand, counting down.
CCCTACGTGCTGCCGTCTAGTTCCGTTTGGAGCTGCCACAGCCACAGCGACTGGCATTAGAAGCTGGTAGCTAAAGCTCGGCCGACTACACACATCGAGCGATAGTTAATAATAATAGATTTTCTCACGCTTGATATTTCAGGCAGTGAATGACGTTAACAATGTGTGCAGGCCGACGAGATACGATTGCGACTCAGATGCTGGGTGCAGTGGCGGTGGCGGTGAATGGGAACGGAGATGGGGACGGGAACGGTGACAGAGACGGGTACGGAGACTGCGACGGTGAAGGCGACGGCGAAGGGTGACGGGAAACATGGCCAGCGGGCGCTTCGCCCGGAAATCATATTGCGGTGCAAAACGGCGGCTTTAAGTTTAGAAATTACGTGCGATTGCAGGGAAAATAAATATTATAAAGTGAGCTACAAATGCAGCACAGAGCCCGAAGCTGTAGCTCGGCTTGGCTAATATTTTTATTGGAACCATAAAATGCAGCAGATAATGATTTGCATGATTTGGCAAAACATTTGCAGCATTTCACACCTGAACAACACACTCAGCAGGTCACGTAATTATAGCTCAACGGAGGCTGGGCACGGCATCATCTTCGATAAATTAATCTAACCGGGCAATTGTTGGGCACTGCGCGGTGCGGTGTATTCAGGAATTTTGTATGCATTTAAGGCACTTAGTCATGCCCAAGTGATTGCTAAACTAGTTTAGCCAGGCCAAGCGATTTCCCATTGGGGAATTCCGGCACTAAAATTGAAACAATGGCAAAAATAATAATCTAATAATATTAAAATTGAACTTTTGCTTACCGAACGTCGTCGTCGTTGTCGAGCCGGATCTCTCCGACAATCGATGCAACTGCTTAATTGAATGCATTGCAAATGCAAGCAACTAGCGAGGAATCATTTATTGAGTTATTCAAACGAAATGCCAACCATGTGTGAAGAGCAATAGATACTTTAATTGGAACTATAAAATAAGTACATTCAAGAAAAGCCAAGCGGATGACTGAACAGCACAAAGAGTGATTAGGGTTTTCTATAAAAAGGCCAGGCATTTTTTGAGATATGCATATTATTTATTACTATAAACTCACCATTTCGATGGGTAATATTCAAAACTATTCTATCTACAAAATGTTATTTTAAAATTACCCAGATGGTCATATACTCAAGTTCTGCATTATTATTAAAATTGTAGAAATCTTATATTGTCCGTTTATGGGCTTTTATATTGGTCTTAAATTTCTCTGACTTCATATTTAAACTGTGCCACTTTCTGGTCTTCATAAAGGAAGTAGTTTCTACCATAAACAACTCAATTTTAATTGCAGTTGAACAGAAACCTAATTATTGCTTGCATTTGATTGCATTTCCCAAGACACTTCCCATAGCAGCTGAACAAGCAGCCGCCCACTAATTCCACATGCATAGCACGCGTTTGGTTAATTTCTATATTTTCATTGACACAGTTTGCTGTCTAGTTTCGGCGTCATCACCAGGCCCACGGATAGCGGACCACACGCACGCGAACGGGCGAGCCGCTCCCACAAGTATCAGTATCCCCTCCGTTCCTGCAGCTGCTGTTCACTCACATTTGGCGACTTGATATTCGTTTGTCTTTAGCACATGCATCACAAAAGTATGATTTAGACGTTTATTAAACCTTAAACAATAGCTGGAACCGGAGAGCTGGCAAATGGTGTGTCGGGAAGCGTAAGCTTTCATTTGTGGGAATTCAAATTGAAAGAGCATTTCACAAGTTTATTTACGTTTTGGCTTTTTGATTGTCCAATGGTTAGCACTTTGCCAAGTCGTATTGACCAAATCTTAAAGAACTATTGACCCCTCTTTTCTTGTGCGGGGGAGTTGATGTGATAGAAAGTGCCTGCTAAATGTTGCAGAAATCGTAAAACATTAACCGTTTGCCATAAACATTAGACGCCCTTGCACTCCGACGCTTTGCCCACCCCACCCAACCGTCTGCCACGCTGAGGGGCCTAAGTTGAAGTCTACGCACAGACCTGATATAAATTACAATAGCAGCCAACAGTGAGAGAGACTCGTTGTCGAGTCGCCCCAAAAGCCAAATTGTTTTTTAAAAGCACCATTTTTATTACGTCTGATAAGTGATCTCGCGACATTTTCAATTTTAATAGGGTCTCCCAGGTGCCCCAACCGACTTACAAAGCGACTGACCCCCACACAGTTCAGAGCAGCAGCAGCCGCAGCAGCAGCATCCACGTCCCAGGCTCCATTGAGTGTCCGGCTTGGGGATCATTTGTCGTTGCGTTAATAAAATTGCATTGAGTCGCATTTGAAACTGCTTTGGCCGGGTCGGATCTGTCGGGCTAGTCCGGCGGTCGGTGGGATCTTGGGCTCGTTTTGCTTTGGCGGTGGTCACCTCACCGTACAGACAACAGCACAGACCTGGCCATTATTAATAATGCCATGCGACGTTCGCTGTGGTGGGCTCTGCCAGCCAATGAAACCATCAACAATTGCCAGACTCTACGTTGACCTGTAAATTAGGCAAACCAGAGATTATTTTTCTCATTGTTGACTACGTTATTATAATTATATATTTATTACACATAATTTAGGCTATACAGAACATTAGGCTTTTTATATATCAGTTTATTTAATTTTATAACGATAAAAACTAAGCTACTTTTAATATATTTTTTTTTGGCTTCCCAAAAGAGCTAGGATCAAGCGCTCTGCACAATCCCTCCAAAATACTTAATATCAGCTTCAAGCTTTATCCATTTTGCTTATGTTCGCCCACAGCTAAAACTAGGATACCCTTTTAGTGGTGTGATTACTGGGTATAACGAGAGAGGTCACCTGAAAACATTGCAAATAAAACGGCAACCATTTTTAATATGATTGTATGTCATCTTAAGCCCACTGCTTGGCCAGCTTTTGAGCAATGCCAACATGTTGGGCTGGTGGATCCACAAGCTCTTTGGCACTCGGCTCTCGTCTGCTCTCGGCTCTAGGCTCTAGGCTCTGGACATTTGTGTTCATGTGTTGCCAGTCGGATACTCAAATTATCAACATGCTTGGGCACCCGGCTTGGCACCGTTCAGTTCCATTGTGCTGGCCTAGCCAGCCGGCTTTTGGGTGTCGATGATAATTTTTCATGCGATGAGCGCACTTCTCCCTCCAACCTCTTCTTTGCCCACCCCACAGAAATATCAGGTGTGCTGGCACAGCGCTTATGGCTGGTTAATGGGTTCGTCTAAATACTAGCGAAGCCTGTTGGCCGTTGGTGAAAATGGGCGATAATCCGTTTTGACAAATTTGGCTACACGGCCCACAGTGCCAGTTTGGACAGCGGTCAGAGTTCAGCTGGAGAAATTCGTTTTTTTTTTTTTGCATACAAACAAAAAAACCTCAATGTCATTGTCCCCAATGTGCTTCCGTTTCGAGCTGAAAAAAAACATATATATACGAAGCTGAACTGAGAGAATTAGCATGCAGGACAAATAACTGAAAAGCAAGCCACATAACGACTAAGAGACAAATCAAAATGCATGCATATGATTACTCATACACACACACACTTGCACACAATCACAATTGAATCGAATCAAGATATCAACATTATGCGTAGGGCTACTGAAATTCTTAATAAAGATAAAGTCTGGCCCAAAAGCAGATTGACGGTGGAAAAGGACCTCATGCCTGACTCTCTCTTCCTCAATGGTCGTGCATGATATCGAAACTCCGGGCACTAAGGTTCTGGGTTCTGTGGGATACAGAGTCTCATCACGTACGAAGCGTGAGCAAACTTTAAGTTAGATTAATCGGCGTTGACGAGCTGCATGGAAACTGCATTGATTATGGGAACACACAAAAAACGAAAACGAATAAGAAACCCATCACAGAAAATTATGAAGTCAAAGAAATGTCAAAACGAAAGGATATGCGCATTTCCTTTTGTGAGTTATGCGCCACATCCGGTTAGCTAAATATGATTGGTGGGCTGGGCCAAAAAATGATTCGCAGTTGAGATTTATAAGCCTTATCGAACAGCTTAGTATTGATTTATGTTTTTGCACGTATAAAAAACCGAACAAAAGAAATATAAATAGAAGTAGTAGAAGGCCGAATAAGATGAAGATGAGGAAGAGAACTAATTGTTTGCCAGGGTGCCCACCTACCGTTTCAGCCTAACAAAAGATGTGCTCACAGCTGTCTGTCTGTCTATGTGTGTTGACTCTGGACTTGTCCAACATAAAGACATAACATCGTAAATAGATCACTTGCAGTTAGTTCAGAACTCTCGCACCTACCGATTTCGATCAGGTGACGTTTTGTGTGGTCCCTTCGGCAGAGCCTGGCGCCAGTTTGACAGTTTTCTGTTTTATTTTTGTGGTTTCTGTGTGCTGGGCAAATTCAATGTAAGTATTTTTACGAAATCTGTTGGAATAAATTGGCAGCCCAAAATAAAAAATATAAAAAAGAATCAAGTTCGTTGCCTAAGTCTTTTGTTTAGCGACAGTGCGCGCATAATGCGTGTGTGTATTTATTAATTTTCCGCCAAGCATTTTCACAAAATTATTCCAACCTTGACAGCAAAGCTGCTGAAAATTGTATTGAAAACAGAAGAAAAAAAAGCAACATGAAAATTAACCCAGAAAAAAATTAAAAATGTTTTTTTTTCTGTTTTTAATTTTTACGTATTTTGTCGAGGCATAAACAATAAGACAAAAGAACGGCGCCACGCTTGATACTATGTGTGTGTGTCTGTGCTTGTTAAGTTTGTCATGCGCATGTGCTTAGGCCCAATGAGTCGAACGTCTTAACAACAACAAAAATAGACAAGAAACAATGCAACCTAGAAGTGTGCCAAGTCAAGAGCTGTGGCCAAAAACTTCAAAGATGATTATGATGCAATGATATTTATTTATTCAGACTCCGATTCTGACTTCGACTCCGACTCCGATTCCGACTTCTATCAAGGTTGTTTCCTCTGCATTTGTTTGTAATTTATATTTTGTTCGAAAATTGCTCTGCCCCCAGTAAGGTCACACAATTCAAGTCAAGCGCCCAATTTCACCCGCTTAAAATGAGGCACACGCCAGACTGAACGATTGACAGACTGTAGCAATTGACGTTGCACTCGAAGTCTGTTCCCTTCTGTCCCTCCACTCGCTGCCTGCGCCCAGCTGGCACCTTCAACTGCCGGCAATTATGCCCCCAACTTGGCTATAGTTGGCTGACTTGTGTGATTTTTGTTTTTTCAGTGACACAGAAACTGAAATTGTGCATTGTTCAACTGTCCGTCCGGCTGGCAGTTGTGTCTGTTTGTCGTTCGATTCGCTCGCTCGCTCGCTCGCTAATGACTTGCTCCCCATATTTGAAGGTCAAGTTAGGGAAGTTATTGTCGACGCTTCAGTAATTTTGCCCAAAGCTCCACATTGAACTTTTATTATTATTATACAATTAATTGCCTTAAGCCGCTCTCATATCGTATCGTTATTATTTTTATACTTTTGTCAAATCTCATTATTAATATCATCAAATTGTTGGAGCGTTTGATTTTAATAGCCATCCAACCCTCAACTGTTTGGAACTATGTTAAGGTAAAGGCCCCCACTTACCTCGAAAGCTAGAAAAATTAACAGATCGTTTTATCTAACCACAAGAAATTCCATGACTAATCATCGATAGGTGTTAACAACATGTGCCTCTACTAATAATAATATTGCTCGTAATAAGTCGGGATACCACAAATTATATCATGCCTATATATACGAGTGAATTTGTAGAGCGCTCAATTCGCTGAATTTGTATACCTAGTTTTTAATAGATAGAACAAGGCATCTACGACCTTAAGAAATGATTGTACTTTGTCAACAACGATTGTCAAGTATGTGGATCTGAATATAAGAGGTAGATTATGATTTAAACAAATTGCAGCTTAATTTATTAAGGAGGAGATATATATGCTTTATAAATATATTTTCATAAGCTAAAGTAGATAATCTTGTTTACAGGGTATTTCCCCGTAAATCACGCTCAACTAAAGCATTCTTACTGTTGTTTTTATGATTTGCGGCCGCAAATATCTAAGTAGCTCGAACTCGAAATTGATTTTTGCTTGTTGTTGTTTGTTTATTCAAGTTTTTATTTTCGGAGGGGGAGCACTGTTTAAGAAGCTTGCGTTGAGCTTTGGCTTTGCACTTGGGTTCGGGTCCGGGTTAACCGCTCTGCGTAAGCGCGGTGGCTCTGGGGCGGCTTAAGCGAGAGACACTTTGGATAAATATTGCGGTCATCGCTTAAGAATAATATTTTTCTTTGGCCTCGCTTTCGGGCATTTTTGCATATCTTTGAGCTAATTTTTATGGAATTGGTTGGGTACGGCTGTGATGTTGTGTGTGCCCCGCCATTGAGGCGCTTTCAATTAGGCTCAGCTCCGTCTTGAGGCCGACTTCAGAGCAGACAATGAACCTCAGACAAAATCATGACAATGCCACTGAATGATGAATCATGTCAATGTTTGCTTGTCGCGCTCGTGCTCTGAATTGCTTTTCACTGTATTGTACACAGCGAGAAACAATGTGTGCTATTTATAAAGAAATTAACCTGCATATCTTAGTGAAATTCATATAGACAGATTTCTGCTGAGATTCCCTTTTTAACTTATCCACAAAGCATACTACATTATTTGTTTTACTTGTATTTTATAAGTATATCTTCTCTTAGCTTCCGTTTTCTTTTTTCTATTATTTTTTTGCCTTCTTCTTTTCAAATGTTTTCTACCATTTAACCTTCCGCATCAGCGTGTAGTTTTTCCTATGGCTTCCCATCTTTTTATGTGTTTTATGCAGATGCAACACTTTTCCACATCTCAACTCATCTGTTCTCCATAGTTGGCTATCGATCTTATTGCTCTACACTTACTTCCAAGCATCGTCACATGTTACAGCGGAAGTGCCTAGGGCGCGCCATATACCCTATACGCAGTGCCCATGTAACTTCCTTCCAGCTCGATTGTCTTCCACAAAAAACTCTATGTTGCATCCTCGCCAAGAAACGTACGAGTGCACACAGCGTAACAGCTGTTTGGATTGCAGCAACATTAGAAATTATTACCCCAGATATCCGATAGTATTAACTGATTGTCAACGGTCATAAATTTCCCAGTGCAATGAATGAGCGACAGAAATATTAATGATAATAAATGCATACGAATCAGGTACTCAAATCAATGCAAGCCAGGCCCAGGCCAACTGTTGTGCCCAGCGCTTACCCCTTGCCCCATAGGCCTATGCAACTGGCACTTTTTTACACGCTGATAGACGCAGTTGCAGTTGCAGTTGCAGTTGGAGTCATCAACTTAGAATACTAATTTGGTGCGAGCGCGAGTCAGGGCACCGGATGTGATGACATTTGGCCAACGGCAGCAGTGAGAGAAACCCTTACCAATTATTGGATTGGTGGCAATAAAAAGCTAATAAAGAACGTCGCGACTCGTCCCGGCTCTGTCTGCACCCTGACAAGTTGTTGCACTTGCTGCACGCTGCTCGTTTTTTTTCTTTTTAAGCGGCGTTTAACAATTCATAAATGGTTTGAACACTGACGCCACTCGTCCACATCCACGTCTGTGTGCCCCCATCCCTACCACACTCCGCTGACCCATGGAGTGTACTGTGTGGTACACTTTAAGGCCGGCAGGCTGCCCCGTCTATGTCGCTCCCGAGGGAAGTAGTGCAGACAGGCGGCGGCGGTGGTGGCGGCGGCTTCGGCCAGCCGTGTTTACGTATGCAAAACTAGTTTTATTTTTAGGGCCATGTCTGGGAATCGAATCAGCCCGAAAACAAATCCACCAAATCCAAAAACCAATGCAACAATTGTTGTGCCATGCACTGCAGAGGAGGTTGGCAGAAAAGGGGGGACGGTCTGTAACAACGCAACGACATTTTGCGTGTTGGACAAATTTGTAGCTGCTGCCTGATCACGTTTTAATTGTACAACCACTTGGAGCTGCAGCTGGAGCTGGAGCTGGTAGACTGGCGCCTAGGCAGCTAATTAACATGGGATGCGGTACTTATTTCTTTACCCGAATTTCTTTAATTTGTTTTTGTTTTATTTTTTTGCTGTGCCCATTCACACTACCCCAAAAGGCGTTTTTACTTTCTTAAATCGTTTTTAATTGTTTGTCAAATGGGGCAATGTGAAACCGATAGACCGCATTTGATAAGAGCCAGAGATCTCACAACAGACCCCACCCCCCTCATACCTCTCTCTCTCCCCACCAGTCATCCCTTTCTGTGGCGATCTCTCAAGGGTCAAACTCAGCCCAAATGATTGCGATTGTTATGCTTGGCATTTAATTGCCTTGTAAATGGTTGGCTGCTCGCTGCCCCCGTTGTCCCACCGGTAGCGGGCAGCAGTCGATTGTTGTCGTTGTTGCTGTCGTCTTACGCAGTCTCAACATGCCACAAGTTGCACGCATTTCTTAGCCAGTCGGGCCAGCAGTTTTGGCATCTGTTGTTGTCGCTGATATCGAGTTATATCGACTGGCTACCGATTTTGCACCTGTTTTTTTCTTTGTTGTAATTTTTGTTGCTCACTACGAAATGCAACGCTCCTTGGTTGATCCCGTTGATAATGCGTATACATAAAACTAGCATGCCACTGTCGTTTAACTGCGGAAATGAGTCGCCAATTCCAGCGAATAAAACAAAAGACTTAGGCAACGAACTTGGTCGCACCTCGACTCGAACTCGCTTTATTGGCTGACGTCCAAAGCACGCCAAGACGCGGCACGAACCAGGCACTCGAACTTGCAACGGTAGCATACAACTCTAAATTATATATAAAGCACATGTCACCAGGCACATCCGTGCATACAAATTGTGCCAATGCCCATACGGGACGTGTAAAGGGGCTGGCAATCAATGGACAACTTCTAGACATGCGCAGGGCACAAACCAAACTTAAAACAGGGCGCGGCCCATGATGTTGTTTGCGTGAATTATGCATACGACTATTCGAAATGAGCAAATGCAATTGCAAAAGGCACAGACTAAAGATGGACATTACTGGAAACAACAGAAATTAATATCACGCTAGATATAGAAATATGGACATAGATATAAATATAGATATAGATATAAATATAGATATAGATATAGATATAGATATAGATATAGATATAGATATAGATATAGATATAGATATAGATATAGATATAGATATAGATATAGATATAGATATAGATATAGATATAGATATAGATATAGATATAGATATAGATATAGATATAGATATAGATATAGATATAGATATAGATATAGATATAGATATAGATATAGATATAGATATAGATATAGATATAGATATAGATATAGATATAGATATAGATATAGATATAGATATAGATATAGATATAGATATAGATATAGATATAGATATAGATATAGATATAGATATAGATATAGATATAGATATAGATATAGATATAGATATAGATATAGATATAGATATAGATATAGATATAGATATAGATATAGATATAGATATAGATATAGATATAGATATAGATATAGATATAGATATAGATATAGATATAGATATAGATATAGATATAGATATAGATATAGATATAGATATAGATATAGATATAGATATAGATATAGATATAGATATAGATATAGATATAGATATAGATATAGATATAGATATAGATATAGATATAGATATAGATATAGATATAGATATAGATATAGATATAGATATAGATATATAGATGCTTCTATCTATAGGTATAGAGCCGAGATATTCTCTGAGTAAATGCCAAAGCTAAGCACAAACATGTATGAATAACCACGACTCGCGCCCATCTCGAAGGCAAACGGACGGACACGGACAGACAGATGGATCATTATTATTGAGGCACTTGCATCTCAGCAGAACGCTAAACTCTAAACACGGCAACAACAAATGCACAAGCGCATGCACCACACTGGCACTGGCTGTGCCACTAGCCGATGGTCAATAGCAGCTCCACAAAGCACCACCAAGAACAAGAGCTCTTTTTGGTTGGCTTTGATCTGGCACCGCCGCCGCGACTGGGCGCATTCATTGAAGACAACGCGCCTCACTGACACCTTCACTCACAAATGGTCTAAAAGGCCGCTCGGGCCATTAGCCAATATAACTGCCACGCAACGTTTTGTATTTTATCATGTCTACAAAAGTCAAAAAGCCATATTACATCATAACGCACCAAGACAGATCCGAAACAGAGATGGAGACGGAGTCCGAGTGCAAGACGGAGTCATAGAGGGAGGCTATAGAAGTTGGACTCTGATTCGTTTCGTGCCTAAGTGGCCTTTTTGGTAAAAAAAGAGTAAAAGAAAAGAAGCGGGTTAAAAGCAGTTCAAAAAGTGTTCTAATAACAAGCTAAGAAAAACTATTGTATTTTACATGGAAAACTCAGAGCGGTAGGCTGGGAAAATTGTTTGCATTTGTCAAATAGTTTTGTCGGCAACGGCTTGATTTTTGTTGTTTTCGCTGTTCGTTTCTTAACTGACCGCCGCAGCGCGCATCCTTACCAAATGGTTGGCAAACAATACGTGGGCCAGGTTGGTCTAATAAGCTGCACTCTCGCCCAGATCATGTTGTGCAAACAGACAGACAGTCAGACGGACAGACGAATAGACAGATGGACGGGTGGACGTTGTCCAGAAACTGAAAAGGAATCCCGCCTAACAAGATGGTGCCACGGGCATGAAAGGAGTTTATTGTGCGACGCGTCGTGTCGGTCACTTTGAGTGTCATAAAAAAAATGTAAAAAAAGCTAGTCAAGAATGCTCGCCTACAAAATACCCTGTGCTGTACTTATTATGCTATCATCCCAAAAAAAAACGAAGTAGCATAGATCAAAATATATTTGTTTGTCACGAGCGCCGAACGTACTGTAGTCTAGATTCAAGTTAATGGCTTAACAGACTTTTTATCATTCAATCTGAAAGTCTCCGAGATCTTGCAGCTTATACATCCTTACAGCTGCTGCAACGTATAAATCTACACGTATATGCAGCGATGGATCTGCGTTACATACATTAGCAAACCATTTATGATACTCCCTTATAACCGTTTTATGGGTACAGGGTATAAACAAAAATAAGAAAAAATACACAGAGTAGAAGTTAAAAAGTTAAAAGCCAGCTAAACAAAACGCTCGCTGCTCGCGTTTGTGTTGACCAGCTAGAGCAGTTAATTAGAATGTGCTGAAGAGGTTGCCCAGTACCATCATCGGGTCCCAGTTGATGGCCACAAGTGCTGAGGTAGGTGCTGAGTTGCCCAGCGAAGTGCGCTAGACAAACAATTCCCGGCTAAAGGCGGCTTGATTGAGTGCCTCTGGCTTTGCCTGCTTGGCTCTTTGGCTCCGGTTCGGGCTCTGGTTCTGGTTCGGTTTCGTTGGCCGATCTCCTAGCTCTGCATATGAAAAGAGCAAAGTCAAGTATAAAAATCAAATCAAGTCATTGGCAGCCACCAGGCAACAGCCAGCAGCCAGCAGCTAGCAGCTAAGTCCACAGGTTCAGCTCACTCTGGAGGCTCACTCTCAAACAATGGGATGTTGGCTTTGGGCCCGGCTCATGCTGTGTGCTGAGCCTTGGCAATATTTACCAAATGTCAATGCAAAAAAAACCAAAAAAGAAGTTGAAGCTGCAATGCTGAAGAGCTTTGCAGCAATATAAAAGTCCAAATTCAACATATTCAGCACGAATACCAAATACTCTAGACAAATTCGAAAAATCCCTTTTAAATTAAATATTTAATTCAATTTAATTTGCAAATCGAATACATTTTTAGAAGAGAATCAGATTAGATTTGATGTACTTCGTGTGATTGCCAAGTGCTTTCCACAAATTATATGACCAATTAGTTTGTCCCTTTGTCGTAAGGGTATTTGGCGAAAAGAAGGCGAAGAAACAAAAATATCACTTAACACGGGCGCAAACGATCGCGCACGTTTGGTAATGGATCACACGATCTGCAGGCTGAGAGATTCGAGCAGCTGAACTGCTGTCTGGCTCGCTGTCTGACTGTCTATCTGGCTGGCTGGCTGCTCGCCTTAGCCTGGCCAAGAAGTGCATGTGGCCTGGTTGCCAAGTAAATGACATTGACAGTGACACTGCTGCACAGCTTCCAAGCGGCGGCTGCTGCTCGCTGCCTGGCTGCTGGTTGCTTGCTGCCTGGTCTTAATACGTGCACTAAGCATATCAGTTAACCATACAATAAACCGTGGATCGTTCGCATAAGTGTTGCGAGCTGCTGAAGAAGCTTTAAGTGTCAGAGCCGCTGATTGCTGGGCCAAGCTGTTTTCTTTCTTTTTTTTTGGTGAGAACACACATAGCTTGACGAATGGAGAGCAGGCTGCTAGCTATCTGTTCTAATGATGCATAAATGACTAAGCCTTTGCCACCTGTAAGAGGCAGAGCAGCAGCTGCTGGACTCCCTCTAATGCCTAACCCCCAGCTTGTTCCTTAACCCACACCACAAGCCCACATTTACACTAATTTAATGAGCTACAACATAAATTTTTGGATCGGCTCCTGCTGCGGTGGTCGTTAGTTTTCCAGTGTCGGGTTACTAAACGTAAGACGCACGCGGCTTATTTCCCGTAAACTGAAGGCAATTTTTGAGTTCTTTACGAGCTATCAAAATCACTTGTGGACCACAGGCCCTCAAATCTAAACTAAGGGTAACAAGATAAGCCAAACACTAAAAAAAATAACAAAAAAAACAAAAACACAAGCAAATGGCCAGATCTACAATACGATTGCGATAAGCATCTCGCAGCTCTCTGGACTCGTTAGGAAAGACTGAAAAGATCGTTCGAAAGGTGCTGGAAGCACAAATTAATATTTGTGGCGCAGCAGCCGTGTGCGGTCTGTGGTCCTGTTGCGTTCCAGGGGGGCCCACCACACACACACACACACACATCCAAACAAGACAAAAGGACATCATCAGCCAGAACAATGGGCAAATTTGTCGTTAAGAGCAAGCTGAACGCAGAGAAAGTGCTGGGTGCCAGAGGCATGCTAAAGGATTTACTCACAGGTCAAGCAAGCACTCGCTCACAGATACAGATACATTCGCATTCACAGATACAGATACACTTTTGGATGCTACTAATGCGCCCAGCTTGGCATGCGTAAGCTTGACTTGAGCTTGACCCGCAAGTTCACTGGACACGCACTGGAGTCGAGCCAGAAATGATCAAGACACAAGACAGAGGAGACTGCGATTGTGGCTGTGGCCAGTCCTCTGAGATCTGTGGGCCTGGATGTTGAGCATCGTACCTTAATCGCTGCATTTTAATCGACACGCAAAGTTCGTTTAAGTTAAATAAACGTTTAAACGAGAACACAACAAAATCAAGCGAACAACAACAACAACAACAACAAACGAATGGCATGCGCTGCACGCAGCTTAAGGAAGGGCTCTGGAACTGCAAAAAAACTTGGGAACCGCGAACTGTGACTGGCAGCTGCTGTGGCCGAGCGCAGTGAGGTGAAATTGAGGTACCTGCACTCTGTGCCACAGCAGATTTGTTGGAGTGCGTGTGCATGGCTCTGGGTGTGTACGAAATGTTTAAATTAAGCTGGATATCAAGTGCACCAGATCACTAATTACCAGCGCCAGCCAAAGTTACAAAGCTGAACGAAAAAATGCCTCCGCCAGCGCCTGCTCCCCCTCCTTCAACTGCTCCTTGACAAGCCGAGAGCATCGTGTGAGCCAAGCGCCGCTCGCACCATGAAACTTCAAAATGTGCACCTCAAGTTTGTTTGTGGGCATCCAAAATCAATAAAGATCGTTCCCAGATTGTGGTCCAGTGTTTGCTTAACTTTCGGCGGCCCTTAAATGGGTTAATGTCGATCTCTTGGCGCTGCCGTGAAACAATGGAGCTGACCGTTACTCGATAGCTTTTGATGGCATTCAAATGCAGTAACTCAAATTGATGTGTGTATTTTGGATGCCTAAATGCTGTAGATCGCTTGACCTCTCGTTTAGACTTGCTCGGCAGCTTTAGGAATTACGTGGAATCGACAAGATTTACACTTAATGATAGCTATCTTATATAGCACTTCGATTCTTAGCAAAAAGTAACAAATTTCCATCGGAAATGAAAATCAATTTATAAGGCAAATCAATCAACGTGTTTTACAATTATAAAGGAATTCCTCAAAAGAAGTCATAAATATTTAAATAAAATATTTAAGCTGCAATATACAGAAATCTACCAAAAATATGATTTATTTCGAAATAATTTTTGTATAAATTCCCATTTAAAAGCCATGCTATGTGTATATATATTATAGGCTATTTGTGTTATTTCCATTATATAGCAATTACTTCCTGCATTGTCTAGCTGACACTTGCTTGGCATCAACTTGGAGTTTATCTTAATAATACGATCTCTGGCTCTTCAGCAGACACACACACACACTCGTGCACATAAAAGCGATTCTCTGGCAGCTGTCTACAAAAAGATATGACATACCATCATATACTTAGTTTGTTTTGACTATTTGTCAGACAGCGTAACACGCCCCAAACATGGCATATAGAAACTGTAGAAACTATGGCTAGCTATGGGCTGCTATAGGAAGCTTTGGACAGTAATTAAGGCCGCTACCGGACACAGAAACCAACCGAGTTGAAAAATTGCTCAGTGTGTGTGTGTGTGAGTGTGTGCTGGCCATGTTTTGCATAATTTCTCATTAAAACATGTTTCCATTATCATGTGTCAATAATTTTTCGTTCGCTGTCAGTTTCAAATGCAAATTCTTAACAGCTGATTGGATGATGCATTATTAGAACTGCGCGCCAAGCAATTAAATATATAATTTAATAAGCATGTTCCCAACTATAAGGGGTACTTTAAAGTCAAGGCAGTGGCTACGACTAGATAAAACACCAGCTGTTGTGCACTATTTTTAAAGATGTGCTCATAACTTACTCTGCACCCATGTCTGAAAAGTGCACACAAGCACATATATATATATATATATATATATATATATACATAGATACATAAATATCTGAGTCGTAACTCTATTAATAATGCATCTTTCATGTCGCATACATAATAAACCATTTTGAAGCGTTTAAATGCCTCTCAACGCTTAGCTAAGGTTGGCGTTCAGGCCCAGCATTGGAGTCTGGCGCCAATGGGCTAACGTAATTTGATCGGACCCGCTTGTTTTCTACCTTGTCTATCTATCTTCCCGTATCGGTCAATGCATTTTGGCGCCTGCATTTTGACAGTCAATAAAAATTTGAAATGTTATACTTTTCATTTTGTTTTCTATGTCGCATCGATTTTATTTTGTTTGGTTGGCTTTTGTTCTCTAAATGGCTTTTTGATTGGAGAGATTGGAGCAGCGATACAAATGAACCACTTTTTCAGTTTGACAGCTGAAAATAAAAATTAAAAAACAAAAGACTTAGGCAACGAACTTGTCTAGCTATATACATTTCGTACTAGTGCAGCTGATAGTTGATGTATCGTTTTATTCCACTAAAATATGTTTATATAGCTAATGCTATTCTTTATGTAAAGCTAAAATTAAGCTTTAACCAGTTGAGAATTAAAAGGAAACTGATTGTTATCCATAATAATATTTTACCACACATTGTGTTTTAGTTGCGTCGGATAGGGTATGTAAGTTTCGCCCCACTGTAGCTAGTTCGTAATTTTGGTTGGCTTTGTGCTACTATTGACTGTTTAATAAACTATAAAAATAAATTTAGAAACAATGACGACAAAACACACATTGGAATGTGATCGGGCGGCAGTTAAGACGACAACAAATAAAACAAAACGCACAATGGCGTGCGCTGGCTTTAAGAGACCCAACCCGCCCCGGCTGGCCCCTGCACCCACCACTACCACCAACTCCATCACCACCACCACCAACAGCACCACCTTCTCAAGCAGCTCATCATGCATATTGATGACATTCGTTGCTCTCTCGGGTTCAGTTCATTGTTTATTGTCGTCCGTTAAGGCGTCAACTTTTCTGACATAGCCACATTTTACAATGTGCTCGTAAACGATATTTGCAGGCAGTTCGATCGTTCGATCGTCCGATCGTCCGATTGTCGCATTGTCCGATCCTGCATAGTTTTCGTACCATTCATCATTGGCGGCTCTGTGGTCTGGTCGGGTCTGGTCTGGTCTGGGGCAGCCCATAAACAAAGTTCGGGGGCGACTGCTCGACGACTGCCTAATTAAGTGATTAAAATTCTGACCGACGCCGAGGCGTATGACTTTTGTATGTGTTAATATAAAGTTTATTATTTGAAGCAGCACGTGGTTGACTCGCAGTCAGTCAGTCTATAGGCCTCTTTTTCGGGCTCAATGCAAACAATAAGTAGCCCATATAAGTACGACTACTGGATACATGCACTGAGCGAAATAAGCCGACCTTTTGGGTTGGTTATCACATAAAACAAGTACAATTTATCTAAAAACAAGATATTTTGTACTCATATTCAATATCTACTTTCTGTAGCTTCTCGCAAGAGTTTACATTCCAGCCATGTTGTTATTTTGAAGTAAATTGTTTTCTGAGTGTAACCGCCATAGACCCATAATGCTGGCCACAGCATATCAAGCAGCGGGGGCCTCACGACAAATATCTGTGCGTAACATTTGTGGCATTTTTAATTTACAGCAATCATTGCATTAGACGGCAGACCGGCACTTAAGCATTACTATATCGGTTTTATTATCACCCATCGTCCATCGCCCATTGACGATCGTCGATCGACTTGCAACAAATGTTTCAGTCGCTACGTTGATGAATTTATGCCAACCCATTTGGCGTTGACAACGCCAGCCCCCCTCTGGCCACGCCCCAATTGTCGCCCGTGTCTCAGATACAAACGCCACGATTGAGTACAAAGTAAACTCGCCGCGTGGCAATCAATTCTGGAATGGAACTGATCGTATCGTGTCGTAGAATATGTGCGCTCTAAAGCTTGAATAGAATTTTGACATCAAATGCTTTTTAGCCAAATCGAATCACAAATTTGATGCTCAGCTTGTTTTTGCATTTAAATAGACACCCTTAAACTATAAATTGAATGCTCACGTTTAAGCTTCATATATAAGAAATATATTTTTATAATATTAAAATATAAATTGTATTTATATCAAATCAATTCTTCAGGTATTTAGTAGCTCTTTTTCTGCTTTTTCCCAGATTTATAAATGTTTTCAAATTTTCTTTCTTAATGAGATAAAATATAATGAAATAGTCCATAATTGGAAAATGAGTAGGCTGTCTAGAAAAAGATCATTTTATTCAATCTCAAGATGATTCCAAATCTCTATCCGAGTTTATATTTCTATTTTGTAAATGAGAAGAATATATTCAAGGTGTTCGACTTGTTTCTACCTTGTTTAATATAATATTGAATTTATAGGGTTTGCTTTGAAGGTTCAGCTTCAAATGAAATACAAAACCGAATCGATTAAGGCCCAGCCATAAATAAAAGTTTTAATATATATCATTTTCATATTAATTTATTTTCTTGCATCAATTTAAAAGCCAATCTTAAGATCAAATACTAAAAGCTAAAATAGAATACTTATCAATTATAAAATCAAACTAGGACTAAACAAATTTTATGTACAATACAATGAGGGCTTTTTTGGTGGGTTGGGTTTTGCTTACATGTTTTGTTTTTTTTTTCTTTTTTTTTTTTTTGATTGGATTGGGTTTAGAGTTTGTTGCTTCTATAAAATACAATTCGAATTTAGTTAAATTTAATATTTAAAAAACATATATACAATTGGCGACTATTAAACAAAAACTTTAAAACTTTTTTCATTTTCTTTTGTAAAAATAATTTTTGGATTTGAGCTCAATAGTGTGTGTGTGTGTTTGTGTGTGTATGTGTGTGTGCTTGCTGCAGCTATAGCCGTCTCTTTTCAACTCTCTAAGCGCAGGCGCAGCTCTCAAACCTGTCCATAAAAATTTCAATTTCGACGGCGCAAATCGAATTCAAACCGCACACGAAAGATAAAAATACAAAAAAATATATATACCAACAACACTAAACGCACAAAAAATAACAACAACAACAACGACGCAGACGACGACGACGACGAGGCAAATGAGTTGATTGCCTTTTGGCTCCACCCACAACCACACTAGACACACACAAAGATGCTGCGCATGGCGCTGGACGCATTGTGGGTCACAGCGAAACCGCCAAACGGCGGCGACTCACCGCCAATGGGGTTGAGCTTCTGCCGCTTGACGGCAACGGCTGCCTCTGTGGAGGATGTGGAGCTGTTGCTGCTGCTGGTGCTGGTGCTGCTGCTGCAGCTGTTGGTGGTGTTGGTGATGGTGGTGCATTCGGCCTCCAGCTGATAGTATTTGCGACGCGGCGCCAACTCGTGCTCATCCTGCAGACTGCACACGTCGCTGTCATTGAAACTGTGCACCGAACTGCGCGACGTTTTCATGCTCAGATCCATGGGTCCATCTTGGGCGGCAGCGGCTGCCGATGCCGCTGCATTCGCTGCTGCTGTTTCTCCGCCAATGGAGCACACGGAGACAGGTGAAAGTGATTGCATTTTGGCCGTAAAGCTCAGTGGGCTGCTGCTCTGCGATTTGCTGGGTGTGGGCGAGGCGGAGCTGGAGTGCGAGGCGGTCGTCAAACCAGGCAGCAGCTGCTGCGGCGGCGTGGCGCGTATGGCAACTGGCGTGTGTATGGTGTGTGGACTCTGACTGTGACTGTGACTATGCTGTGACTGCACATCATCGTCAGCGCCCAGGCAGACGTCAATGGGCGATGCCGCTGGCTGTGGCTGTGACTGCTGAGCCACTGTTGCCACAGTTGGCGGCGTGTAGCGGCTGTGCGACTCGGCCGAGGCGGCGGAGTCTACGCTCTGGCGATGCTTGTACATCTCCTGGCGATAGGCAGCATCCGCAGCGGCCGCCGCAGCAGCGCTGGCATGATAGCCCGGGAATAGCAAGTGAGGCGGCAGCTGGAATGCCGACTGTGGTGTGGCCATCATGCTGAAGAAGGGCAATGCGGCGGCAGCAGCGGCTGCATCAGCCGGATGTCGTGCACCAAAGTGTTCCGGCAAATGATAGCCAGTATAGCCAAGCAGCGGCGGCAGGTGTGGATGACGCTGCTGTTGCTGTTGATGCTGATGCTGTTGTTGCTGCTGCTGTTGATGTTGCTGCTGCTGTTGCTGCAGATGCGCGGCCAAGTCACCAAATCCGGGAGAACTCATGGGCGACCCGGTGGCATGACCCGGCGCCTTGCCAGCTGCCGCAGCGGCTGCCTGCTCGTGCTCCTGCAGCAGACAGTGTATCTTGAACCAGTTGGAGCGACGTCCATAGCGCGAGCCGCCCTTGGACATGCCCACATTGTAGCACTTGCGCAAACGGCAGGCCTTGCACGTGGTCCGGTTCTTCTTATCAATAATGCATTTGCCATCGTTCTTGCACTCGCTAATGGTGCTTATGTTGTTGTACGAGCGTCCAAAGAAGGACTGTAGTTGAGAGAAAGAGAGAGATGGCAGAGCATTGGATTAGCTAAACGGGCCACAAGTAGCCAAACAGCGCCAAATGGTTTGCTGTGTGTTTGCATGGATGCGCAACTTACCTTGCAGCCCTCGCATGTGAAGGCGCCGAAATGAAAGCCCGCCGCTGGCTCACCGCACACTTTGCACGTCTGATTCATCTGTTGAGTTAAGAAGAGAAATATAACTTTAGCATAAGCTTAATCCATTGATAGCAAAAATAGCTCAGCCTATTTCAAAAGAGCTGCCCACTGAGAAAAGTGCAAGAACTGGGCATTGCCAAAAACTAATTTTGTGAATAGATTTTTCCTGATATAAAATAAATTGATTTCACTTTTTTATTTTTTATATATTCCTTTAGTTATTTAATTTTTTCACTAGCAATTTTTGCACTTTTCTGAGCGGGTTCAGTTCAGTTGATAATCCATTTTGTGCGTGCTTTTAGCTGTCTAGAAACTAACCAAGTTGAACACCATTTTGGCAGCTAGCCAAGTTTATCAATTAAAATAGTTAGTTGTGTTTGTTTTTTAAATTTTGCTCTTTGCGGATAATTTATCGAATTTCCGTCACTTTTCGTATCGTTTTCCGCGTTCTGTTCGTTTGCTGCGCTGCTGTGTGACTGATGCTCGAGCTACTCCTGGCATAAGCATTTATAGGAAATAGTTGGCGAAAATTGGCAAAACATTGAGACACGGTTTCTTTTTTTATGATCATCTGCGTGGGCAGGCAAAAAACTTAAGCTGCCGGGAATTATGCAACCCTATGCGTTGTTTCAATTTGTGCAGGTAGAAAACGGTGTCTGCGTGTGCGCGTGTGTGTGTGCGTGTTTTTTTACATGAAGTCATTACGCCTAAAAAATTATATAGAGTCCTAGACCTTGACGTTGTGTCATAAAAATATGTTGGCAATTTTTTTGCGCCCAAATAAAAAAAATGTATAAAGATGTTCGCCTGCACTGAACTCGGAGTGTGTGTGTGTGTATATGGGTGTATGGGTGTCTGTGTCAATTTTTTCGCATGAAACAGTAAAAAATCAAAGTAGTGCAAACAGGGCTCATAAAAATATGCCGTTGCTTGCGACCCGGCCGAAAAGTAAAAAAAAAACAAATGTAGACAAAAACAAAACGTGAATTGACTTTGGGCGTGGGCGTGTTTTTTTATATTTTTCCTCACAGATCTTGCAAACTTACCTTGGGTTCTTCTGTTTGGGTTTTTGCGTATGGAAGTCGTGTATTTTATAGCTGATGACTTTTTAATTGCACGTGGCAGTTTCTTTAGATTTTAATTTGTATTTTCACAACACTTTTTCAGCACTATGCGATCTGTGTGGATCAGTCTCTGTCTGTTTAAATTGTATTAATTTTTTTTTGTTTGGGTTTGTTTAGCAGTCGCTGCGTAGAATTGAACGTTGGGAACTGTTTGAAGTGATTCTCTGTTTCGGCTTAAGATACACGCAACGCGCTCTGTACTCACGATGTGTGTAACTCACACCTGGGCTACTAGCTGACGACTGATTTCTTGCTCAAACTCGTCGCTGGCAAGAAGCATTTCTGTGTGTCGCTCGGTTGGCCAACTCCCAGTCTCTATATACATGCAACAACAGCGGCTAGCAGTACTCCAATCACACATACACACACAAACACCACCACTAGCAGCAGTAACATGTTTTTGTAGCTCTCTGATAAATCACAGTCTCAGCATCTGACTCGATCGCGTACTCATATATTTACTACCACCACCAACAGTAACAACAACACCAACAGTCACAGAGCGCAAGTCGATTGCACTCAATGGTGCAGCGCTCTCACGACTTCAGTTTACCTGAGTCACAGTGACTGTCTGAGTCGCTGTTAATGCGCTGTTAGCCGCACTGTTAGTATTCAATGAATGAGCTACTCTCGCTCTCGCTCCTACTCTCTCTCTCTCTCTCACTGGCGCGCGCTCGCTCAATTTTGGGGCCCGCTCAATTTGCATTGCTCTGATATTATTCGTTATTCGGTTATTTATTAAAAGTCGCACGTTAAGGGCAACTAAGCTTTCTCGCACTCACACACGCACACTCACACACACACACACACATGCACAGCCATTGACTTCATTTTTAACAGTTGCTCATTTTATTTAGCATGGGCGGAGCCTTCAACTGTTGAAGTTGCTAACTTATACTATGAGAGGTTAGGTTTATATAAGCAGAGAAACCGTTTAAAATGTTCGATTTGGATTAATTGAATTGTTTGAGCAGCTTTGCTTTGGTATTTGATCAAAAAAATATGTATATATATTTTTACAACATTCGCTTGGCTTAAATTAAAGCTCATATTTGTTGAAATTTACTATAATGAGTCCTTTCGGATATAACACACTTCACTTAATTAATTAAATTCCAAATTGACCTTATGGTCAAAATATATTATTTTTAAATCTCTTAAACGTTTCAAGAGTCGATAATTTTCTAACCAGTTTACAACTCTTTCATAAAAAAAAATTCATCTGAAAGTAAAATTCTGTTTTACGTATAACCCATAATTTTCATTAGCCACCGAAACTTCTTAAATGAACTCTTCTTTATTATCAATTGACTTTAGTTCTCTAAGTTTATTGCCGCTAGAGAAACAATCCTTTCCAAAATCAACAGCCCTTTTCTCTTTACAAAGGATAAGTTAACTCTTTTTATGCACCTTCATTATATTTGCTTCGAGCTACTGAACTACCTGGCTAGGACGCACACATTAACCCTTTTATGTTATCCCTTTGTCTCGAGCATTAAAGAACACAATGTAGAAAGTGTGAAACCTAGTAAAATGCGGTTTGTGGGGAGGAGATCTTTGGCAGAGGCACAAGCTTTCGCACACGTATGTCACTCATGGAAACAGACGCTGCCGAGCTTAAAGCTCAGCGTTGATAAACAGAGCGCAGATAACTTCCAAGCAAAAGCTCACTAATACATGTACCTTAACTAATACACAAAGATGGATATTTTACCACTAAAGTCTGCATGTTCTTAGAACAGTTTTTCAGTAGTTCCCTCACTACGATGTTCTTTGACTACGATTACCACAGCAGCAACCTAACCTCAACATACGCTTCTGCCTTTAGCCATAAAAAAGAAAACTGAATATTGCGTCAACCCAACAGAATGACATATTCCGCGTAAATCCACGGTAAAAATGAAACAAAGGCTTGCAAAAAAGTCAGAGAATATAGAACCTAGGCCCGGGACGTTGCTTAGGTGCCCTGAGCGACCTTCCAGAATCGTTTTTTTCTAATCGATTCAATTTAACTGACTTTGCCCGTTCGCGTTTTTCGTTTTTTTCCCCTGCTCACACACAGCTATAATAAAACAAATAAAAAGAGAAGGCGGACGAAAATGTTTCGTAAAAATTTTGCGAATTTCCGTAGTTTGCTGGGCACAAAGCAAATGGGTAATTTTCCAGCGTAATTAGTTAGCCCGAAAGGAAAGCACGACAAAAAACTGAAAAATAAGGACAAACGGTGCGACATTGTGACTTTTAATCCGGTTTAATCCCCCGGCTTAAGTTTTTTGCATGCGCTGCACAACATACAACAAAAAAATAAATAGCGGTTCGGTTTTTGAGTTCTCGAACTCGCGAAAAAGAACAAGGATGACGACGAGTTGAACGCGCGGCGCGTCGACGGGCTGGCTCATCATAATTATGATCCTAGGATAATCTGCAGCTTAGGTATGCTGATCCAGCGATTAGGTAACAGAATCGCGTGCTTAGGTAGCCGCAAGAATTGGCCTAAAAAAGCCAGCCAGCGACGAGTCATAAAGTCAGCGGAACCATAAAAAGTCGAGCAGGCCGAGTAACCCGAGCCGCAGATCACACTTTCCGCTTAAGTGGAAAAGGGATGACTGACTCCTTGCCCAAGCGAGCCGAGGCATATGGCTTGTAATATTGTTTTTTTTTTTTTTTTACTAGATGCAGCAACTCGAAATTACCGTTAAGCGTACTGGTAGCATCCATAAAAAAGTCAATTGCCCTAGAGAGTTGCGTAAAAAATGCGTGCAGAATTCCACAGAACGAAGCCAAGGACACACATAGACTAGATCTTTCCGCCTTAAAAAAGCATGTATGCATATGTATGTGTGCTAAAAAACGGTGCATGTTAAAAAATGCGTTGACTTTTTGACTTTACGGTTAAAAAAGAGTCAACTTTTTAATTGGCCATAAAAAAATGTACAAAAATAACAAAACTGCGAGTCGGAAATGACAGGCAGCTACTAAATACGACTATTGGTTAGCATTAGGCCTCAAGTTGAGGCCGGATTGCTTGTTACCTGCCCCGTTTCGAGCAATACAAAAGTCAAAAAGTCAACTCGTTCGCATTTACATAGTTTGATTGCATCATTTGGCCAAATGGCCATATAACAACAGCACATATCAATCAACAGACACTTTGTATCTGTATCTACTACAGCTGTAGTTGTATCTGTATCTGTAGCTGTATCTGTATCTGTATCTGTCTCTGTTCGTGTAGCTGTGGCTGTAGCTCGTGTTGAGCTCGTGTGGCTCTCGAAACAATTTGCATATTTTTGATTTAACAGCTCGCTAGCTAGATGATTGCTTAGTTACTTTACTTTGGCAATACCCTAGTCGACAGACTATCTACATTTTTCACAGCATTTGTAGCAGTTAAAAATATTTCCAAGTTAAGATAATATATATATATGTCATAAAATACCATATTCTATATATATATTTTATGTACCTAAAAATTATATTCGATTTCCATTTGTTTGTTCTCCCCCTTTAATAACCTGCCAAAATTGTGAACCATACCAAATTACTATATATATGTTAGGGTATTACGACTTCGGCATCGCAAAAGAAAACAGTATCTGCGATTTCTTGTTTTATTTTTGGTTTGCTGTTTGGCGTTTTGTTTGTCTTGTGTTTTGTCATCTTTGTTATTGTTATTATGTGTGAATAATTTGCATTTGGGATGCGCTAACAATTATCTGATATACCATTTTGGTCCACAAAGATAAGGCCTGACGCTTTATAGACAATTTTTTAATATTTCATTTTTATACAAAACATATTGTGACTGATTATTTGTTAGCCAGCGGCAGCAGCCTCAACTTGGCCATTAATGAATAAATGTCTGAAATGCTTTGATTTGGCCTGTAATACGTCGCTTGAGCCCATGTATCATCGGGCCAGTTTTTGTTAGCCAACCGAACAATGGTAATTTATTCATTAATTGCAATGACTTTTCAAGTTTTTATTAACTTAAACAGCTGAAGTCGTTAATACTTACCATAGTTTATGAATTTGTTGTAGTTATGTAAGGGCAGCCAAACGTCTTGGAACTAATCAAGTCGAGAATATTGAAATATTTCCAGAGGTGCTTTAATAATGTGTTACTGCCCCGTAACCATTAAATTAACCAACTGGTACTATAAACTTGTGCATATCATTAATATTAGAAACTATCAGAACTAGATTTGATATCTATAGGTTATCTGTATATCACAATATACCGAACTTATTTATCCTCTTCGATTCTTTTATCTTATTCAATCTATCTAACACTTTATAATGCTCATCGTTTGTATCATTATGGCCAAAACTTTTGTGCCAAAATTTGTTCAGAAATTCGCAAAATCAATCGGCGAAATCGAAGAAAAGTCAATGAAACGTGTTTGGCCAATTTCTCAAAATATCAGAATTTGATATGTTGTTGGTTCGGTTTCCAGCTGATAAGTGTCTTATGTTTAATTGTGTTGGGTAATGTGTTCATTACGTTTAGTGTTTATATAGAATAAACTGGTTTCATGGCTTTGCCTTCGTATTGATATATGGCTTTCGCTTATTAGTGTGCACTATAGAAAATCTATGGGTAGTTTGAAAGAACATTCTCTATCGCCAGGCACGTAGCATCTTAACATTAAACCATCGTACGGTCATACAGTTGGTATTGTATTAGAATTATGAAATTATGCAAATGAAAATTATGATTATTTGATCGCAGATAACACCCTACAATGGCGCTGATTTCAATCTTGGGGTTGATCGCAGCACGTAATACTTTTGGCAAACATCGATTGGGAGACATTTATAATCGGGCATGACAGCATAAATAATAATTACGATACAATTATGACATTTGGTTTGTCAGAAAATATGTTTTCGTTCAAGGAATTTGCATAAATTTGGCCTTTAGCCCTTTGCTTGTTCAAGTAAATCCGAATGCTAGTTGGAGTTTCCGCTGATTTAGAACCAGACCGCCAAGAGCAGATCGCAAACTTCCCACGGATCAGATCATGTTGAAACTAACGATATGTTAATATACGCACCACGTACGATCAGTACCCACATGTTCAAGATTATCAAGAGTTAACTGCATTTTGGACTGGGCAAAACCCCCTAACGGAAGTCGAAGCTGCTGCGGTTTCTGATCTGTCGCATGGCAAATTTTCCAAATGCTCTCGCGGTTTTTCACACACTTTCTCTTCTGCTCCCTGACTGCGAGCACTGATCTCAATTAAATCCGCTCGAAGCGACTCTATCTTTGGGACTTGTTTGATCAGATCCTGGCTTTGGAATTTCGAAAAAAAAAAACGTTGCACAAGTTGTGCTCGTCACTGTCTGGGCAAAACATGAGCTGCTGATCCCCGTCTAATGCTCGATAATCTATCTAAGCCACACGCAAGTTAAGCTTACGGGAAATAACGTAGTCAATGAACAGATCGCCTGGAAAGTCCCTCAATGAACAAACACACACATCTTGCGCTCTATGCGAGAACATGCAAATATCGTATGCCAGATCGTAACAGAGCATTGCCAATAATAATATTTGCAGTCCTTAGAACTGAAACTCGTGAAGATCAAGTCTAGTCGTCATAGCGATGACTGCGACATCTCTACTCATAAATTACGCTCAATGATCGTAAATAGTCTCATTTTATATAAATAACTTTAAATAGGATGAAAGATCACGACTTAGATACTGTTGTGAATTATATGTCTACGATATAAATAAGTGCCTATCGATCGTTTATAATACCAAGTATGTAAAATAATAGCCGATAAATTTGCTAAATAATTGTTTATAATTTATCACGAAATGGGCATGCCGTTGATATCCGGGTTAAAATCAATCATACAAATAAATATTTTGGCATTTCCTTAAAACAGGTGAAAACAGCTGCAAAACAATAAATATCAATTAACGTGTGTAGGTGGCCCACACACACATGCACACGCCGAGTGCAACGCATCGATTATAAATTATGATGAATATATGAATTCACTTATCAATTTTTATGATCTTCTATGCCCAGTTTTGATTTGCAGTGCCTGCCAACATGCATATACACATATACATATATATGTTATAAATGTATGTGCAGCGCTATTAAATCTGACCGGATGCATGCCCGCCGCCCACCCAACCGATCTTAGATCGGTGGCCAGTGCATGCCCCATTCGGGTCTGTTCTGTGGCAACAAGTGCATAACGCCAGTTGCCACGAAATTACTCAGTTATGCAAAGCGCATTTGTGCAACGATCCAGCGATCGACGACGAAGACGACGACGACGACGACGAACCATCAACTCTTGACGATCGTTGACGGTACGCCTTGGCATTCAGAACGCGCTGCGTTTCCTGCCCCCAGCTCGGGTCAAAAAACTCGCCCACACCGCAGCCGCAGCAACTGTTGTTGCAGATACAAATGGAAGGGAGGGGGTTAGTCGGGGACTTCGACTTGGGGTGAGCGTGTAACTGTTTTAATGCTTTATTAATTGATTGCCCTTTGGACGCATTTCGAATGCAGCCCCAGGGCCGCTTAAACGAACACAAGTTGAAGCCATAAAGACGTCTGGCTGGCGCCGCTTGTTAGGATTTAGGGGTACACAAATTCGGTATTCTTGAAGCTGTCGGGCATTAGCATGCCCAACGCTTTTGTTCTAACTGCAGCGCCATTCATGACTTTACTGTACTGTTCCATTTCCAATTAGTTGCACGTTCGGTATGCTAATGATCACCTCGGCGGAGGGGGCTTCAGTTGGTTTTTGCGGGGGACGAGGGGTAGGAGAGTTGATTTTCACCATCTCATGTCCTGGTGCTCTCTTCCGTCAGCTTTTGGTGGCGGCATTCGCAGCGGCTCTTTGACAAACTCACATGTCATTTGACTTAATGTTCACACGGGACAATTTATATGCTAATTTGCAGTGGGCATCAAAGGCCGCCGGTTGACAGACGTCCCACTGATGAAGGTGTTAGAAAAGTAATTACCTTGCATTTAAATGCTCAATTAGTGCGAAGACAACCAACCAACTAGCCAACTATCTAGCCAAGCCAAACAACAAAGGCGCACTTCAGCACCAACCAAAGCCCAAGACCCTACGAGTCTTAACTGGCCCCATTGCTTGTCGGACGCTTCATGTGATGATCGTTTCTTGTCTTGATTGGTGGAACCGCGCGCATGTCACAAACAAGCGCAACGAACTTCAAACGAACCCACTTGCACTTACCTTTAAACACCTCCCCCAACTGATGCTATCCGCAGGTATCAGCCCTTGGTTTAACACGCAAGCCCATTTCGATTTTCACCTGACTGCCAAAATGATTTAGCAACATCACATATCAGTTGAAATCAGACCTAAACTCTTTATTCATTTCTTTATAATGTTCTGGTTTAAACTCTTGTTTATTCGATTTGTCCATTTAGGGATATTAGCCTAATAAATCTGAACTCCAATACAGGATATTCTCTATACTCATTATCATCACAATTATTTATGCAGAAACTCTGCTTAGATCCATATAATCCTCCACATCCTTAGCTTTGATTATTCTCTTACTTTCCTATTTACTACCTTTATCAAGTTGCAAATGTTCATATCTTAATGAAAATTTCCACCTGTTTTTCACTTCACTTTCGCTTCCTTGAAGTGCCATGTTTTCCCTCTCCGCCTCCACCCCCACGTCGAAGATTCGCTCTAATATCTTGTCACCTTTGTGCGGTGTCAGCACTCGAGCAACAGCTTTCCCTTGTCAAATATGCACTCTATTACTCAAGCTGACTGAGAGTCTGCCTGGATGCAAGTCTCATTTTTTAGCACCTTATCTTAATTCACTGAAGCATCAAGTGGCCAGCTAGCACTTTGTGTGCTCAACTTTCCCTTGGCTCCTTTTTAGGTCGCTAATCTATAAATATACTAAGTGATCTGCAAATTGCCGCTCGCGGTGACTGTCTTTGAGTTTGTCACACGCTTTCCCAGGCTGGACGGTGGTACCCCTACTGCCTGGACGTGAGCCGTTGCCTTAAACTCCTAAATTATAATAAACGTGTAATCGTAATGTGTGCTTATGAACATAATCCTGGGGTGATTTGGCATGAATTAGCGATGCTAAATGTCACAAGACCAAATGATATCAGTTCAGTTCAAAGCGACAGCAGAGCGCTGGCTGATCTCTCATCTCGGTGGTCGCTCCCCAACCGGTCCACGGATCATAAAAATCGGAATCCGCAATTTCAATCCAACTGAACGATTGATTCAAATGTGCATGCGAACGCATTTCGCAATGCCAAACACATAAACTCCAAAGTGTACACAACAGTTGACTCCGGGAATGGGAATGGCAATCGCATTGGGAATGGGAATGGAAATGGGAATCGGAATGGGCTTAAATGGATGCACAGTTATGGTTGACTTTCAGCTCAGCCTGCGGGTCCTGCACTTGTTCTAGCAGCCACAGCTATGTTTATACTCTTAAAAATTTGCATTTTGTACCGCGTCTGATAAACTGGATGATCTTTCTCTAGCCCCTCTCTCTCTGTCTCTCTCTCTCGCATCTCTGAGCAGGGAAATGATTATATGATCGCGACGACATTTACGACACACTTTGTGGCTATTTATGCGGTGCATCCCGACAGGCAAAGTCTTCAACTTGGGTGGTATATCGAGCACCTTAAGCTCCGGCTGTAGAGACGCTCAAGACTCATTAGCCTCTACGGTTGTGTTCGGCTTTCCAGCTCTTCAGCTCTTCGGCTCTTATTCGCTTGGGCCATAAATATTTTGATTTGTGGTGCTGCAGTTTTCAACTGGAGTACTCGCAGCGGCTGTTTCCATTTGACGATTTAATGGGCCATCAAAACGCTGTTGGTTGAGAGAGCTCTGTTAGTTCATCCAGTTGAACCCCGTATTGAACTTTGACTAAAGCTGCTCAAGTGTTTAATGGTCAGCCGGAATGGAATGCAAATCTTGTGAAAGCGATCACAGCAAATTGAAAATCATATTTGTCTTGCCCTCCCAGCTTTCCCATACAGCCAAAAAAATGTTCGTCTCCCTCTCTCTCTCTCTCTCTCTCTAACGGCATTACAATCAAAATGTGGAACAAGTTCAATCGCAACGCCCTTAGGGCGTTCAAAGCCAAGCCGAGGCTGACTATCATCAATAGGCAGGCAGCATCGATCTACCAACTGGCAACTGGGCAACGATCGCAACCGCACCCGCACCACAATGCAGCATCACTCGTGATCATTGTTTGATGTCTGTTGCCAATGTGGGTGTGTGGTTGTGTTCGGGGCTGTGTGGGAGTCTGGGACGGGATTTGTTTTGGGAAAGCACTGGTAGACATGCGAGACTTTGATGCAGATCGCTGACCATCTCATTCAAGGAGAGCAACTATTAAGAGCCTAGACACCAAGTGTACTAACTGGGTCCTAATACTTACATTAGCGTAGGAGCTCCTGCTATGGATCAGACATTAATATGCTTCCAGCATTCAATTAGTCAGGTCTACCTATTACCCTAAACTTACCTTTAGAGGATCTATAGATCGATGACTAATTATTAAAGACCCTTCGCTGTGGAAATTCCGCTTCAGTCTTTCAGTCAAAGATCAACTAACAAATCCTTCGGATGTCCCAGTCCAAAGTCCTGTTTTGATCGCTCAACCTTAAACCTTTGGCGGACAGTTTGTTTTTGGGAAATATAATTCGCTTCAGTGTGGACTGTAGATCAGCAAATTAAGATCTGGAAACGGCATGTCAAAGCCGTTTATCTGTGAGCTGCTGTCATATGGCACTTCTGCAATGCTCTAATCCGTGACCATTTTGCACTGCGATCGTGCGGTAAAAATTCCAAGGTTTGTCAGCTCGTTGGCCTTTGGTCACCTGAGCTTAATTTGAGGCTGTTGCTTCCCTTTGGTTGGGTTCGTTTGCGGCGTTGATAGCAACGATTCGATAAGTTTTTCTCACACACACGAAGCTGTAAAAGTGGAAAATGGAAAGTCAGGCGATCGCAAAGATCGCGCCGATCAAATATGTTATAGAAAATTGAGCACATACCGCAAACACAATGCAACAGAGATAGAGACAGGGGGAGAGAGAGCGATTGAGAAAGAGTGAGACGGGGGCAGAGACAAAACATTTGCTCACTTTGATTTGTTTATTTGGCTGCCACACGAATCTCAAGCTCCCTGGCAGCAGCAGCAACAGGCAGAAGTTTGCTTCAGCTTCTCCTGGCCGCAAGTTGACCTTTCACTGCACCGCAGCAGCGCCGATTTGCCGGAAGCGCTCACCCAAAATATATCACCAAGCGAATATCTACAAAAATGATGATTGGAGCAGCCGCACAACAATGAGAGGGCACAGCCGAGCACAATCTGAAACGAGCTGGACCTCAAGCTGCAGCTAGAGATGTAGCTGGAGCTGGAGCTGAGGCTGACGCTGTAGCTGGAACTGGCCTAGGCTTTGGAAAATAGTAAACAATATCTGTAAAAATAAAAACGCCCAACGCCGCTGCAGTTGCCAATGCCAAATGCCCATTGTTGTCTTGCAAATGTAATGCGGCCCCCGGCGATGAGCCAACCAAACCGAGTTCAATTTGGTAGGCAGCCAGACAAGAAGTGGCCTGCGACTGGCCTCTAACTGGCCAGTTCCATGCAGCAAGCGGCTCAAGCGAAGGGTCAACATTGTGAACTAGTTCAAATCATTTGAAAAAATCACACGCATTCAGCTTACGGGCTGGACCCCACCCGTCTAGTGTAGCTCTATTAGGTAGCTTTAACCAGCAGTTGCTCGTTGGCACCCGCTTCCTTATGGTTTAAACCGCTGCCTATTTTTATTAAGGAAGGTCTTTTGCTTGTCCTCGAATGTTTGGCTGCTCTGCAAATGGCGGGTCAATGTAGTTGGAAAAGTTTGAGTGGAAAGGTAATGCTGTAAGCTTAAAGATAAAAACTTATTTTTGTATTTTTGTATGATTCGTATAGCTAGCGCAGACCAGGTGTACTTTCTTCTATGCTGTAAATTATAAAAAAAAACGTATTTTTAAATATTGCCTTTCTATGTGATTCTCATGAATTCAAGTAAGCCCTACTGGCTTTGATTATAAATATTATATAAAAAAAACTATGTTGGCAATCGAATACACTTTAAGTATTCACTTAAAAGGGATTTGCCTGCCAGCTTTTAAATTATCAATCTGCTCTTTTGCTTCGCACAACCGAGACTTCTACAGAAATAGTTAGATAGTCTAGGATATTAGTTCCCCATTTGTCTGGTTCATGGGACTTGCATGTCAGGTTGCAGTTGTTATCGCTCAATCGATGGACCTGCGATATGATCAAAGGCATTCTTTGAGAATGCTAGACACAGGTTGCTGTCATTCAATGTGGGCCTTGGCCATAAAGTGCTATAAATTACTCTATTCAAGCATAAGCCAAAGCTATCGCCAACGAGCAATCAGAGGAAAACAACTGGGGAATACTCGCAGACATGCTCCTCCGACTGGCTTATTGAGCGGGGCAGGTGAAGGGCTCTGTTTGGCAAAAACGTGCAGTCCTTACAAATTATGTTTAATTAAAATTTCTGTATTAAATATGACACAATGCTCCGAATTCCGGCGCGAAATGTCTACCCCATTGCCCCAAGGCCCCAACGTTCCAGCTGTAATTATTATAGCACCCGAATCTCCCGCCAAGCCCAACGAACTGTGACTGGGAACCGTCAGATCTGAGGGCTGTCCTTGCCTCTGGCAGGCGCATCATTTATGATTTTGTTTTATTTATAAAATGCCCATCATTTTAGCTCGTAGGCATCCTAACCAAGCACTCGCTCACTCCCCCCGCCCCCCTCATAAGATCTTCTGCTGATGCTGATGCGACGTTGTCGATGATGATATTTACAATTTTTTTGCGTACATTTGTCGCATAGTTTGGGCCTGGCCCGGAGCCGATCTGTTGGCCATTCGCGCCCAAAACCAACAGCCAGGCCACAGCAACAAGCATTGTGTCCATATCTGGTGTTATGACAAATGCTGTATGTAATTATTGTATATATTTTGTAGCATTGATCGCACAGAAGGACTCTCAGACTTAGTACCTTTATGTCTGTCCGTCTGCCCGTCTGCCATGTCTCATGCCTTTGGGGCAAAAGATATCAGAAATGTCGCATATTAATAACGCCCCGGATGGGGACATTTCGTGTGCTGCGTTTTGTGCCTTAATTAACCCTTTTTAAATTGGGCATAATTAGGGGAGCCAATACACTGCAAGAATTCTTATCTAACAAGCTATAAGGAAAGAGTAAATAATTTTTTATTAAATATTAAGAATACAACTTAAATATACAAAAACATTAACGAGACAGTTAATAATGTTTTAGTTAACATTAAGAATTCACATTAAACTAGGACAAATTTGGATCTGAGTCTGTTGTAAATTCGATTAAGTTTCGATAAAGTGAAGGGAATTGGGAGTCCAGTAAAAGTTTTTTTTTGTTAATAATTAATTTCATATTTCAGCATTTTTAATATTCACCAATTGTAACATTTAAGACAACTTTTTAACAAATTTATACATTTTTTTTATTTTCTATAATGGTTATTTCTTATATCCCTGTTATTATTATTATTATTATTTTTGCTCAGTGTCTTCCACAATCGTCATCTCATCATTATATCATTCACATTCGTTAATATTTTCGAAATTTTTTCGCGTAATTTGTTGATATCAATTTACACAGAGCCCAGCGGCTCTGGGATATAATTATATCATTTCGATTGATCATGCGCCGTGAGTCTCGTATAAGATACCGAGTTTAAAGACATAATTGAAATACCAGACAGAATCCACATTTAAGCGCTGCCCTGCTCACTCTCTCTTTCTCACTCTCTCTCTCTCTCTCTCTCTCTCTGTCTATCTCTCGAGAAGTAAAGTTCTAGCAGTGTATGAGCTGGGCTCCAGTTTAGAATTCAGCAGTGCTCAGCTCAGCCCAGCTCCAGTAGAGCACAGCGGGTGTGCTATATAATTGAAGGACAGCTCCGAAGTTCGGTAGACAGGTGCAGGGAGCACTTGAGCACTGCATTTGCGGGCTGAGTGCGGGGCTGAATTGTTGCTGCCACTTGACGATGATGAATGTGCGTCTTTTGAGCTGTGATCGAGGATCGGACATAAATGGTTTGATTTGTTGGCAGCTCCTCGCAGCCGCCAACTCTTTCAGCTACCAGCTACTCGATATTTAAAGCAACTTTCCACACTACCAACAGCAACAACAACAACAATAACGAGAACAACACTCAATTTTATGTTGGGCGACAAGCCCTAAAAGGCCAAAACACGCGCACAGCCCAACAACACAGAACCGTGCGGAGCCGTCAAGAACCCGAACCGAACCGAATCCAACGGAACTGAACTGAACTGAACTGAACGGGGGTCTAAGTATATACTTTAGTATTTATTTGCGCTGCACAATTTGGACACACGCTGCATACCAAAAAATGTGCACGTAAAAGGATACTTTTGGTCCAGTCCAAACCCAGTCCAGACCCGCCGTGCCCCCCCCTCTGGGTAACCGGCAACTGGCAACTGGGAACGAGGCAAACGCCAATAATTTATAAAGCGGACAATAAAATGTTATCAAAAAATACAACAAGAGGCGCACGCGGACAGCCTGAACTAAATGCCGCACGCCTGCGCAATGCTCAACAAGTTGTTCAATGGCTAGCCAGGGGGGAAAGCAGTTGGTCGGCCAGGGTGTGCCAAGGGCAGGGGCGGGGCGCATTGGGATAAGAGTCAGACAGACAACGGCCTGGCAGCCCTATGTTGGGTGAGCAGCGAGAGCCGAGAGCTTCCTCTGAGTTGGTCGTCTCCAGCGTATGTTGATGATATATGAAATCATATAACAGCAATCGGCAGGCACACACCAGACACACAACAACACACAGCACACACACACATGCACAGCTGCAGATGTGTGTAGTTTATTAAATGACAACCACTTGAAGCGCTTTATGCCGCTTTTGCTCTGGTGCTTTGGCCCAGGGCCCAATGGCTGGCTCTCGCTTTATTTATGACACTTCAACAAGTTGCTTAGAGAATTTGCCTTACTTTATTTATGGGTTCTGCTGAGAATTTCATTAAATAAATTCGAAATAAGGGCAACTCTCTTGATCTTCTACAAAGATAAAGTTGTAAAAAACGCATTAATAGACAAAGCTGGAGAACTTCTTTGAGTTTATGTAATATGTGATTTTTTGTTTGGTTTTTGCCAATTTATTTTCTTATTCAACATATAAATCATGTTTGCATAACATTAGGGCAACTGCTTGTGCTTTTCTATTCTAAAGTTCATTTAATCAAAATAAATAAGATTTTTAAGTAAATCGAGAATATTTTAAGCTAAAAGCTGAGAGCAAGCGCCTTCCATATCGTGTCTTAAAATATATAAATAATCGATTAGAAAATACAGTGACAATAATGGGCAACCCATATACAAACGTATATATAGCGTATATATATTTATATAGAAATTGATCATAAAATGTGCACGACACGTTTCGAAATTAAATCATTTTAGTTGAGCATTCGGCGTTGGCTGAGCCTGGGTAGACCCGAGTCTCCCAGCCATACGAGGACTAGGCCATAAAACTCTATGGCGATTGCGACATTTAAATGATTTTTATAACACTTCAACGATTGTGTGTGTTCTTTTTTTTCCCATTTTTCGTGTTTTAATCGATTTCTTTTACGGCGTGGCAAAATTTTAATGACATTCTCTATTGTATTTGGAATATGCAAAAGGTTCAAATGGTTTTCTGTGCATTTTTTCACTTCTTTAATGTATTTTTTTTGCCCTTCTGAGTTTTATTAAATTATATAAATGAGACCATAAAGTTCCAAATAGACGGTTATTGTTGTTGCTGCTGCTGCTGCTGCTGCCCAAAAGCGTGTTAAAATTGGACTAATGGCTATTAATTTAGGCATCAGCTCAGCCCCACTCGATGGCATGTGGAGTTTCCATTCGAAATCGAAGCTAATGAAATAGAGTTATTTGAGTCTGCCCACTAGATCTTTGGGTAATTGAATAATTGTGGCAGCGGCTGTTTAACTTTCTCCATTCAAAATTAAATCACTTTGTGCACACGTAGCTCCGCCTTTTGGTTGCCAGATAAGATCGAGATCGGCCCGGTAGGCTGGCACCTTAGCGGCGCCTTAAACGAACAGCAATTTGGCCGTTTGTCGAGTCTATCGGGGCGACACATTTGCGTGCCAATGGCGTAATTTACCACTTAACATATCAATTGTGCGGCTATTAATCAAACAAGCCGAGCTTCAAGAGATTCGTGGCGATACCGAGTCCAGAGTCGGCCGAGCAGCGCCGGGTCCAGCAGTTTTTGTTGCCTGCTTTGATTTGTACGCATCGCTTGTCAAACACCGAAACAATAGGCGTGGGCGGGCACAGGGAAAGAGTAAAATAATATAAAATCAAATAAAGAAAAGAAAAACAAAACAAAGCCAACTGGCATAAAAACATTTTTGCCTCATATCGTAAATGTCCATCAAATCATATTGAGAGCATAAAAAGATAGAATTTTTTAACACCTTTTTTGTACTGCCATCTCCACTCGAGTTTCTACATTGTGCGGCGCTTGCCACAGTAGCCCTCCCCGCACTCTTGACGACTCATTGGCAGTTAGACATCGACATCGACATCGAGCTGCCCGAGCTGCCCGAGCTATGGCCAGTCGATAAACGTCTGCTTCTGGCATTCCTCAATCCTCAATCCTTCAACTCGATCTCGAGCAGCAACTATTTCATTCAGCTTGTCAAAAGACGGCGTCTAATTGCTTTTGTCTGCTCCACAAAGGTGCGCAACATCATTTGTAACGCACTCCAAGCCACAGCAACAAAATCCAAAGTATAACAACTCAATAAACGAAACTCTGTTTCCAATTCTACAACACGGCGTGCCACTCCAAAAAACACTTTAAGCGCCAAATCTTTGATCTTTTGAATAACTGACCCAACTTGACTGCCACAAGTTTTGTCTGTTTGCCCGAAAATCGAGTCATACTGCATTATATTCATAAATGTTGTGATCTACAGAAGTCTACAATATATGTTAAGAACTTGATTACAAGTTAGAATCAAAAAAACAATAAAACAATTCTTTCGAATTGCTAAACACAAGCTGCCTAAAAGTAGGCAAAGTAGACATATACAAATTGGAGCTCCGTTTAGCTTAAGTTTCGATTTGTGGGTTTCCAGATTCGAGCTTGATCGGTGAAATATATTTATTATTGCATATAACTCAACGTAATTGATTTCTGTTAGAAATACAAATACAACTAATTGTGACACAATTGAAACGTGCAATAAATTAACCCAATATATATCTAGTATACTATTTTAATGCACACATTAAAAGTTCATTAAGCTCCAACATATTTGTTTATTATGCAAGTCATCTAGATTATTTTTTTGTATAAAAAGCATTGACAATCGCTTTCAAGCTGACTTCTTTTTTTAAAAAATAATGAATAACCGCGCTTGCCTGTGGCAGCTCTTAATGCTGACTCTACTGGCACTTGGTCAGGCTTAGGTAGGCAATTAACTTATTCCCGATTAAGTTAAACATTCTCCATTTTTACTTTCACTATACTCACAAAGCGTCCTTTTACTGTGGCGCTCAAGAACTTCAGCTGCGTGGCCCTTGTGCCTGCCATTACGAACGAGTTCAGCTGCATTTTCAATAGAAAACGCAACGATCCTTCCATGAGCGTGCGCTTCAAGCTCAACGAGGCAGTCAAACAGTTTAGTGTCCTGGTGGACTTTGATATTCTGAAAAGGGATAACACCAAAATGAGCGTAGCTCATATCAAACTCGATGGCTGTCAGTACTTGAGGTCCGCGTTTAAAACAACTTTTATGGCAAGATATTCACCAGGCTGCAGAAACTGGGCAATTTGCCCAAAAACTGCCCGGTTCAGGCCGTAAGTAGTGTAATGTTCTTATTACAAAAAATAACAAATCAAATTACTTGGCTTTTAGAACAAACTCTTTGAGATACGCAACTAAACAATTACACTGGACAAAATTCCTGTCGCAATGCCCGCCTTGACATACCACGTGCGAATTAAAATATTGAAATTTGATCAGACTATTGGCGATGTCCTTCATTGAGGCGGCTGTTGTAAATAAAAGGACTCTGATCAATTATACGCTCTTTATTCCTGTCTCTATACAGGAGTATTGCAATTTGTTTTAAAGTGTATTTTTTATACCCTCTCTCAACCTAGAGAGTATTATAATTTTGTAATAAAATGTGTAACGCATAGAAGAGTTCATCCGCCACCCCATAACGTATATAAATTCAAGATGAGCATCAACAGCAAAGTTGATTCTAGTCTCACATACCACTACACTACACAACATTCGTATTGTATATATGCTCCCCGAGAATCTGCTCACCTAATTCTTTTCGAAAAGAGATATATTTAAGGGATGGTAAGGGAATGGAATGAAGGGCAACCATATTTGATAACAAACAGTTAATTGCAATTTAATAGTCTATGGACTTTTACTCCTTTTTATTGGGCTCAGGGAATCAACATAAAATAGTTCCACAATTTGTCCTACTGCAATATATCGTATGATTCAATATCTGAATAGGCACGGCGAATTTAATTTAAATTGAGGCGCGCAATGTTTCAGAAATTTCCCCTAGTGTTGCAAAACGATTTTCGTACGAAATGCTGCTAAAGGATTTCCGTAAAAAGGATAAAATGTGAAACGGTTATTCCGGAATTTTAGAACCTGGCTTTTAATATTTTAAAATTATATTCACAAATTGTGCCTTAAAGTCTTAACCCAGCTAATCCAACAAATATTTCTGATTGAAATTCTCTGTAGCTATCGGATGAATGGACTCAGAAGCTTTCTCACAATTTCGTTCCATAAATTAAAATTAACCCTTGTTTTGTTAAAAAAAAGAAACAACTAACGAAACGACAAATGTTAATGATGCATTGAACAATAATTTCGTTGCTTATCAATATAGATATTAAATATACATTACATTCATTATAATTTTGCTCTATTAAAATGAATTTTATTTATTTGTTGTCGTTTTTTAGCTTCCCATTCTATAAAACCGGCTGCGTTGAGCTGTTTAAACGGAGTCTTTTTGCCAAACAAAATGGATTATCGCGCTTGGCAGTGGCCGCTATTTCTCACTCTGTGGAGCCTTGCTCAAGGCAAGGTGGGCATCGAATTTGATTTATATTATCTCATTAGGGATTACATTTAATAGTTTTCTTACCTCCCACAGCGACCCTTTACAATAGAGCTGCACAACTTTACCTGTGTTATTGTTATCCCACAATTGGGAAAGAACTAACCTGTATCCTGCACCGTAAGCGCGTTGCTCCCGCCGTATCTGTTTTTTTTCAGTCTATACGAAACCCAGAATGAGTTCAGCCTAGTCTTTCAAAGGGATCTGCTCAAAAAGGATAATAGCAAACTAAACCTAGCGAACAATAAACTCGATGGCTGCAAGTTTCTGGCTCCATCTACGGCAACAATATTTACGGAGGAAAGTTCTTTAAACGTATTCAAGTGTTAGCAATTACCCAAAAATGTCCACTTCGCGGCGTGAGTACAAATTGCTTTTTTATTAGATAATATATTGTAATACCCAAGTTTTAATATTAGAAGAAGCTCTATGCAATACGCAACTATACGATACTTGCCGATGAACTGCCACCAAATTTGCCCGAATTGACATATCTGCTACGACTGAAAATAATAAAAGCTGATGATGTTGTTGCCGATGTCCTTGTTGTCGGCAAAATCATCCATTGAAATGTGCTTCTTCTTAAACATTTTATGAGTACAGACATGCATATACTCTTACAAAAACAAACGCTTAGCATAATAAAGAACAGAAGCGGGATTTTGACTATTTTGAAACGGCTTTGATAGATATGGCCAGATCGTCTTGGCTGTTGAATCCGATCAATAGCATATATACTTTATTTATAGAGTACAAGTTGTCTTCTAATGCCCGAGTTAAAGCCATTCATCCATTTTCTTTAAGAACAGGGTGTTCAACTTACGCGCAAAACAGATTTGATATAAGTCGGAAAGCCTAAAAGTATGCAATGTGTGTTTGTAGCGGCGAATGAATCTGTGTACTTTGAGGCTGTGGCGCGGCGAATTGTAGCAGGAATTTCTTCAGTGTTGTAAAGCGCATACGTTTTTTTGCCTTAACCGCAACTGTGAAACGGGTAACTTTTTCCATAGCAATCAGCTTATCAGCATAGTTGACATTGGCGCGAAATTGAAATGAAAAAAGTTTTACAAGCAGCGAAATTTATTGAAGAAATAGTTTTTTAGTGTACTATAGAACAAAAAACATTCAGTTCTAGAGCCTAAACTTTTTAAAATTAGTACAGATCACCAGAACAACAACTATTGTAACATTTCAAGTTATATTTAAATAATTAATTTAAAAAGCTTGTACATAAGAAACTACAAAAGCGCACCCAAAAAATATAACACATCCATTTTAGGCCATATATATGCATGTATATGTATAGTATATATATATATATATATATATATATCTATTTCAATTTTAATTTCAATTTTCGATGCTTTGCCATAATCGCATTATTTTTGAAAGCAAAAACATTCGTAAAATGCTTTTAATTTTATTGTTTAGTTATTTTTGTTTGCTTGTTTGTTTTGTCTTTAGTTTAGGAATAGAAATTCGCAATGTATATTATATACATTATGTATGCGCACATATTTTGTTAAAAACAATAAAGTAACAAATGTCTTAGGGATTACATACAATAAATAGTTTATATTTGCCATACCCGATGCATGCACGTATGTATATATATATATATATATATATATATGTATATGTATATGTATTTATATTTATATGTTTGTTTGTATTTGTATATGCATATGCTGTTTATTATCATCATATTTATATTAGCCACATTTCATAGAAGTAAGCATTACTATCTGTACAAGAATTGTATTTATGAGAAAGAGAGACTTTTATATGGCCTGCGAGGTGTCGCCATCCTCCAAAATGATGCTGCACGGAATAGAATTTAAATGAATATAATTAAATTATATAAAATGTGTTAACTCACAGGCGTTTTCTCAACGATTTTCGCTTTCTGCGCAGCTTTTTGTATGTAAATTTGCTCGGTGAGATTTTATAGTCTTCATCGAATTCCAATTCGAGTTAATGAGATTTTGCAAATTCAATTGGCAGTCCTGCAAAGAAATATTAATGATTGTCACCAGAGAGATATGTTATATACGAATATACCTCGAGATTTTTGAAATGCCAACGGGAATTGCTTGGCGAGCCGCCATCCCTGGACAACTGGCTAAGACAGGTGCGCATCGAGGGCCAGCATTGGCAGCGTTTATTGGTTATCTCGCAGCCCGGCTCCAAGACAATGGACTCGTTCTGCGTGCAGTTGCTAAGCTGATTAAATGTCAGCGCTGTCAGGTGTTGCAAATCTGGCGGAAGAAAAGCAACACCAATTGATTATGGGCCATATATTAGACGCGTATGTCTATGAAGTATATTCAGGCTAAAATATAAATATGCAAAAGCGCAGTTTATTCAATTTTAACCTAATTTCCAATTTTCCAATTTCATTAACTTTATTTGCTTATAGAAATTTCTTTATTCTCTGTTCTGCGCTTAATCATGGATTATCGCTTAGTATATTTAATGGTAGTTGGTAAATGGAATGTTATTATGTTTATCTAAACGTTAAACCCGTTTCGTATTTGCATATTGGAATTAGCTATTCATATTTTATTTATGAGTTAATATTTGCACTCGCTGCTTACCCATGCACACGCCCAAGCCGCTGCTAATGGGCAATTTGGTGACACACTGAAGGGGCGGCTCGCATTGGCCGGAAAAGCCGCCGGGTCCGCCGCAGGATTCGCCGAGAGTTTTGGCGCAAATGCGACAGCATCTGCACATTGAATATAGAATTAGAGCAAGTACACACAAACACACACACACATGCGAATACGAATCGAACCGAATCGCATAAAATGAATGATATTTATGTGGAGTCGAGTGTAACTTACTGGCAGGGATCCCAGAGCATTAGGCCCTTGCCGGGGCAGTCTAGGGCGCGTTATGACATCGCATTCCTTGGGATTGCAGTAGCATTTGAGTCCATTTACCACATTGTTGCTGCCAGCTGCTGCCATTATCAGCAGCAGATAGCAGCACAAATAGATGAGATAGATCCGTACGTTTAAACGACCAAAATAACTTCCGTTTCCTCGCATCCTATGCGGAAGTTTCGCTTTGTTGTTGTTCTGTTTGACTGACGTTCCGGTTGCTGATGCTGCTGCTACTCCTCCTCCTCCTCCTGCTGTTGCTGTCCTTCTCTTTGCTGCTGTCCTTGTGCGTACGACTATATTCATGCCATTGGCATTGAGTACACTCGCACCCATGCCCACGCCCACAGTCGCTGGCGCAAGCCTAACTCCCTTAGGTTCTGCCCTTCCGCCCATTTATAGGCAATTTTTATTGTATTCCTGGCTTCGGTTCGGTCTGTTTGGTTTGTTCCGTAGCTCGCCCAGCAATTTGCATGTTGACTGCAAACCAAAGCGTTGTTAAATGATTAAAATGCCATAAACTATGCCACGCCCAGTGGCCAAGGGTCTTTAATGGGCTTTATGTAACTGCCGCATGAATTTCGGAAAATGACATTCAGCCTAATTTTACCGCATTACGGCGCCAGCATACTTTTCGGTGTGCCTGGCCTAATCCTACTGCCCACACCGCCCCGTCCCGCCTACACCGCATGGAAAACTGTTTCTGTTTCAATTGCTATTTTTGTTTTTCATAGCATACTTTTGTGGCGCATATTTAATTGGGTTCCATTCTATTTCGAATGCAAACCCCTTTTCTCTGCCATTTCGACCAATTAATTGTGTATATAAAATTAAATATCAGCTTAGTGCATGCGTGTATTGAATATGCATGCAATTTTACTGTTGCACAACTTAATAATATGTACTTTTCCATACCGAATTATAACTGACGCCTGCCTAAAGCTGTTCCGAAAATCTCCCACAATACTCCATTTAACTGCATAAAGCATACTTTTAGGCAGGCATTTTATGATTTTATAATTTTATGTATTTATTTGATTGCTTAAAGAACGCATAG
Source organism: Drosophila novamexicana (assembly GCF_003285875.2). Classification (NCBI taxonomy): domain Eukaryota; kingdom Metazoa; phylum Arthropoda; class Insecta; order Diptera; family Drosophilidae; genus Drosophila; species Drosophila novamexicana. The sequence goes on along the minus strand of NW_020824763.1, from coordinate 6,715 downwards.
TCAGGCCAGAGTACGATAAAGGAAAGAGTTGGGCATATTTGAGAGATGAGAGACAGGCTCAAGTTTTACAGAGCTCGCATTAAATCGCATATGATTGTTTTATCTGAGAACTGCGAAAGGGAGAAAGGTAATTGAATATGACTACTTAAAGAAAACTGGGTAACTGGGTAAATCTGCTGTAAGCACATAAATATATTAAAACAGATATTGCCTGGTTTATTTTGATATCGTTTATGATTTCATTCCGATTAAAGTCTAATTTAGTAGTCCAAACTGTTCGCTACTCGAATGCATTATATAGGTAATATAGGTTTTATGAATCTGCCTGACTGCCTAGATATGATATAACATAATAATATATATGTAATTCAGTCGGAATAATAGTAAAAAAATATTAGTATTTGGTCGGCTTGTCTGTTTAAATATAGTTCTAAATTTTGTCTTATTATATTTTGATTCATTTGCAAAAAGTACAATATTTAAATGTACTCTTCTTTTCAAGGGAATATAAAGTATATTGGCTTTTAATCTGTCTGTCTCTTTAAATTTTTTTCTGTAGACCTAATTTAAGCTGGAAACCTCAAACTCAAAGTCTAGCACATGTTTTTAGCTCTTATTTCATTGTGTATAGAGTATTGCGGTTGCACAGGTTCTTGTTGTTTATTATCATCAGCTTTGATGTCCGCAAATCTCTGACAGCTAAATAAAAAAAGGATTAAAGCAAACCTGACGTCGCGGCAATCTTCTTCTAAGCCCAACAACATCATGTAAGCAGCTTAAGGTCTGCATACAACGATTAGCCAACCGATTAAACAGATGATATCAAAATGGAAAGCATTTCCCTCTTAAATAAAACGCAGTCCATAGACAGCTGCTTGTAAATTTTCTATATGGATTTGATATTATCGCATATCGCATGCTACCTTATGTGATTTTGCAGCGCATATCTGTTAATTTATATGCTGTCAAAATTGACTTGCAGTTTGAAATCAATTACGAAAAATGCCCATTAAAAAATATTCATCATGTCCACGGAGTGAATGCAATTTTCGTTGAATTCAATTATTCCATGCGAATAAATTACTGAAATTTCATTTAATTTACACATGAGAAATATTGTGGCATTGTTGTGGCGAATGCGAAACACACGCACACGCCACACACACACTCAGGCACACACACACTCAAAGCTATGAGCCTGAAACGAAAATATAAACTTTTTTGTTATGCAAAATTAACTCAGAATTGATGCTAGGCAAAACTTTTGCGGTTATAAATGTTTTTTATTTTATTACAAACAAGAGTTAAACTTCAATAACATTTCTCAGTCTCTGTGTGTGTGCGTGTGTGTGGGCCAACTTATCTTAAATAGCAGAAAGAAACTTGCAAAATGATAGCTATTTGTGCGCGCCGCAAAGTATGCAATGCGTAAGTTGTCGCAATTCAAGCGAAACGGTAAGCGGGAATATCGCACAAAAAACTATTTGTAGTTAAAAATTCAAAGATACTTGAGTTCGTTTCACGAACAGGCGATGCCAGGCGCGATTTCGAGATAGGGTTAGGGGGAGGACAACCGATCGAATGGCCAAATAATCAAGATACCTCTTTGTGTGACATGGTTTATATACTAAGCATATATATATACGTATATATAGTGTCGCATATTTATTGTGTATGTTGTGTATTGAGAGCGAAACACTTGTGTATTTGTATTGCCTTGACCGCACACACACACACACACTTGTCCCATATATTGTTGTTTTGCTACGCTCGTTTGTCAAGCACTTTTCGATTTGCCATTTCAATTTGAATGGCAGCTTTTTGAGTGTCTGCATTTTCAAATTTCTCTTTTATTTTTATGGAAACTACACAAACTGAAAGTCAAGTATTTGGTTAGCCACTTGTCCACATACTCGATACACGCACACATACAACCACACACACACACACTCGCCCACACACACCTTGGCTCGCAGCACCTAACGACGTGCTTTTCTGTTGTACTAGGTCTCACTAGGGCTCTATGTTTTGGGTATTTGAAAGCCGTTCATTGGCCGCTCACGTTCGATTCAGACAACAGCGACGATGTTGCTGACGATGATGATGATGATGTTTGTGTTGATAATAATGACGCACTTTTCCCTCATGAATTTTTCATGCGCTTTTGTCTGCCACACGCGGCCATTTGAGGCAGTCGACTGACTAACCGAATTGAACACCTTTTGCCAGTTGGTCCTGCTGACAGGGAAAACCAAAGGAAAACACACACAAAAATTTCCCACTATTCGATTCGCTCAGAGCGCGCAGGCGCTCTAATGGGATCTTAGTCTTAGGCACGGGGTTTCTGGTCTTAGGGAACGCCTGGAAGCCAAAATTATCAGCTACGATGGGCAACAGACAACGGACAACGGGCACCGAGCAACGGGCAACGGATGCCAGGCATTTGCCACAAAATATAAGTCATTCGGTTATTGTAATTACAATGGCATAGAGCGCAGGAAGACGCAGCTTAAGGGGCATCAGAGCCCATCACAGCCAGACAAACATATACATCTATATATATACAAATATATATATTTTTTCGTCTAGCCCACCAAGTGTGGTCTAATGGGCAATTACGAGTGTAAAATCTCATGCTTTATAAACTTTGACGCCGTGTCAGCTGCTAATAAGCATTCCAAATGCCATAAAAGCCGCCATGGACAGCCAGTCCACACATATTCAACTTGAAAACATCAGATGAGCACATTTAGCGAATAAAATGCGGTGAAGGGGGAGGGCTACCCACATACCGCAGCCGCACAACTTGCAACTTTTCCAATTAGCGAAAAAAAAGGGAAAGAAGTAAAGAAAACAGACGTTCGAGTCATCTTTTCAGTTGAAGTTGGCATTGGGCTTTGCTGCTTCTTGGTCTTTTGGGGTTCTTGGCCACAGCAAATGTTGCGTAAAACAACTTGCCAATGCGGGCTGCTGGTTTTACCAACCCCCCCCCCCCGAACCCCCCTCCTTTTCACACGCACCCCCTATCAAGCGCGGCATGGCCCACCGGCGCCCCCTTTTACAGAATTGAACAAAAGAGCAATCGGGAAATGAGTGGAGCAAACTTTTTAACAACAATAACAAAAGCGACCCGAGCGAAAATGCCAAAAAATAAATACTTTGATATATATAGAACACACATATATATATACATATAGTCGCCTGATATTTGCGCTCAAGTTAAGCACAAATTGATTGAGTGCAAAATAATTTGCAACAAAATTCCGAGGGGGAAGGGTGCATTTCCTTAAATGTAAATCGCTTTTGTGTATATGCAACATAATCTACGATTATTAATACATTTTCGTACAAAAGCTGGCGGCGAAACTTTTGCCTTCCAGCTCTTCTCAATTTCTCAATTGTTATTTTTCTGTTTTTTTCTCATTTTTTTTTCTTCTCGTACTCTCTCAATTCTTTTCATTGCTTTACAACTTTTTGATGACAGTTTTATTGGCCATTTTTCCTGTGAAAAAAAAGAAAAGAACAGAAAAAAGAAAACACATTTCTTTGCATATAGCCAGCAGCTGGGGTGTAGGCAGCATTTTACAGAATTATGTTCTATTTTTTATAGAACTTAAGTGGCTTGATTAAAGAAAGTAGCTCTCCAGCGACTGCTCAGGTCTCATAAACTTTATATTGCTAATTGGGAAATTTAAGAAGAAAAAACATGCGCATCGTTTTTGTTATATCTATAATATAGACCATGTTTTAATTGGATGAAGCTGACAGGTATCTCATGTCCGAAATAAGATATCTGATATAATTTAAACCAAGACAAAGTCAAAGTGTAGCTATTTATAGGAAACGGCTCACAACTTTGAGCTTAAATATATATTTCTAATTTTGACTGGCAGTTGAATTGATCTCAAAGTCTAAGTTCATCTGTCTTAATACAAGCTGCATATAATATATCTGTATATCAAAACTCTAAATGAATTGGATTCTATCTATTGACTTTCACCTCCGACTCCGAATGTTAATATTTATTTTTAAACCAATTCAACGTTGTTCGCAGGTCTTTGAAAGAATAAATTTATACGTGCCACGGGCAAGGCCGAGGTATACTCGCTTGTATACTATATTATAAATAAAATAAATTAACCCTCTATTTTCACAGCTCCACTTGATAAAATCCCAGCTATAAACTTTCTCTATCTCACTTTCTTACACGTGCTGACAAACTCCCCTGATGTTAATTAAAATACAAATAAAAATTATTGAAACATGCTTGAATTAATGAGAAACGCATAGAGAGGTTCAGGTATTAATACATATAGGCATTATACTTCAAACAGTGTAAACAGTTCCCTTGAGTTTTACCACACTGCACTTGTTAGCGATCCTTGGCGTTGCCAGATCGCGCTGTTCGCATTTAACAAACATTCGCGTAGAACATTTGAATTACAAATTAAGCCAAGCATAAAGCCAAACCAATTTGCGAGTGCCCACACAATTTATTTAACAATTTTTGTTTTCAAGGGATTTGCGCCGGGCAATTTACGCAACGGCATTTCAGTCTGCGGGTGAAGGGTGGCGGGTGGCGGGAGACGGGCAAGGGAAGTCTGGGGATATGCGGGCCAGCGCGTTTTTAAGGCCAAGTAATTTGCCACTCGTCCATTTTAAATTACATTAGTTAAGCGAAAGGACGACGCTGGTCAAATGCATATTTTTTCTTTCAATTACTTACGACAAGCGTGAAAAGAGGGGCGTGGCGGTAGGGAGGGAGGCTGCGGCTGGTTTGGGATCAGAGAAAACCAAGTCGCATAACAACTGCCTTGCAGTGTTTTCTAATCAAATTTACATATAAATTGCAGGCATATACCAAACTTTAAGCCTGAAAGTTGATTTCGATAATTTGTGGAAAGTTTATGGAACTTTCCATAAAACGGCAGCCAGATGAACAGCTGAAGTCATATCCAGTGCCACATTAGCCGCATCCTGTTACCAGCACGTATTTAGGGTCAAAATGTCGACTTGTTATCTTTAAGACAAGCTGCAGAGCTCAAGCGTGTGTTTGACTGGAAAATACCCCTTGATCAAATGCAAAGTAACTCAAAATATGGGTGAGAGGTTAAGCACAAGCATGTCATTTGATATTTGGATGAATAGCGGAAGTTTTTATATTTTAGAAAATATTTAGAAATTGAAAATATAGGGAATTTTCCAAATGTAAAAAAAAACCTGCATACAATATCGGTTCTATATATTCTATATATAGAAGACTGATCAATGCAAAGCTATGTGGGAGTTTTCGGAAAATTCCACCCGTAACTGTGAAAAATTGGCGGTAAAAGGTTTTTTGAAAGTTTTTGATTTACCATCTGATCTTTGTAAAAATTCATTTAATCAAAATGGTAAAATCCAATCTCTATGAGTAGAAAAAAGGGACAGAAAAGTTTAAGCTTAGGAAATTTATATTTTCGTTTTCTTCTCGTCTTTAATCCTCTTTTCGAAGCCTTTTCAAAAAATTGTTATTCATCGTTTTCTGAAATTTTTCCCGCATTCGTGAAAAATTGAACGAAATTTATTGTACGAAAGTTTTTGATTTCTCATCTGATTAAAATTGGAAGAAACTTGAAACATATTCTCTGATATAGAAACACATACAATATATGTATATATTTGAATTATATATTTTCCCCTTTGGAATGTATTGCATGCTTAACATGAATGAGCAAACAATATGCCCGCTTTCGAACATTTTAAAGCTACAGGGTGTAATTATGACGCTGACGCAACGAAGACACAAGCTGGAAAATTTTCAATGCCTGCTGCAACAGCATTTGGCTCCACTTCCTACGAACGAACACACAAACAGACGCAACATTCCTTGGCTGGCTCCGGACGTCACCGTCATCGTCATCTCATCCTCGTGCTCATCCTTATGGTCAGTCATCATCATCTTCATCGTCCTGGAAATGAGTGAAACTAAAGCGAACTGGCTGCCAGAGTGGCATTTAATGCACAGCCAGCTGGACAGCTGGTATACAGGGACTCAGCGGTGACGGGGCGGAGGGGGCAGATGTTTTTGTTATAGCCAGCGATAGTGCGCAACATGAAGCAAAATATTTGCTATTGGGTGTTGCTCGTCAGCTGGTCAAATGCTCCTGCTCATGCTGCTGTTAGTGGTTTCTGCTGCTGCCAGCTCCTGGTTCAGACGAACGTGTGTTTGTGTGTGGGTGTGTGTGTGTGTGTGTGTGCAGGCAATAGATGCGCGCTGCCAGCCATCCTTTGTCAGCCATGTCATATTTCATTTTGGCCGAGACCTAATACCTTAACTGTGGCGTTGAGCACACGGCCAGGCCACAAACTTAAAGTCCGTCCTAATGCGCCCGTCCTACTTTGGTGAGCAACATGCATGCAAATTCCACAACGTCTTCATGCCTGGCCACACATGTCGGCCAGGCTGCTTGTCGACTCAATGAGCAAATGAAATTTATTTCATTATAAAACAGGCCCGAATGCCTGCCGCGCCACCCGCCGCAACCGGCAGACCCCATTGCTCGGCCAGGCCAAACATTTGTTTTAGCAGAAAGCCGCAAGAAAATTTCATTTTGAAATATGCTTTCTGAAAAATTTCACTCTTATGACAGAACCCCGGGCCCCGAACCCATTACCAGGCCCAGCGCAAAAAATTGTAATATTAATTTTGTGTATGCGACGGCAGTGCGAAGCA